>NC_056732.1:105653815-105878815 GCF_019279795.1 Protopterus annectens | reverse complement strand
GAGGCTCCCCTGACTCTGGAATAGAATCCCAATTCATGTTAGACATACCCCTCGCTGACCCTCTTCAAGCGAAATTTGGACGCGTGGATGGGAAATCGCAAATTCACCCCTGGGATCTCTCCTGTGTCCCTGCTAGACAGAGGCACAGTAAACTAATCTTAAAAGGGTACCTTCTGTGACCTACTTTACAGAGGCACAGTAGGCTAATCTAATAGGGAGGCGGAAGCCAAATACACTATGGCTAGGCTTATAAATGCCCTAGGGCAGATAGCCTAGTATCTACCTATGAACCTATGAACCTATAAATAGGGAGATATAACTTTAGGATGCATCTGGCATATTATCATCTGTAATGAAAATACAGAATCACTTAAAATTTATTAATGTAGAAAATGTTATCATCATCCAAATCCAGTATACATTATGCAGAATGGAGTTATTTCCCTTCTAAACTGCTAGCTTGGTAGTCTCAAGATGACACGTCATTTCACTATATAGCTTCAGTAGTTGAATGGGATAAGACACAAGTACTACCTAAATATATTCTGGAATCCTTCTGTGTCACATACAGTGATATCTATGAATCCTGAGACACTGAATAATGAGATATATCATTTCATGAAAATATTTCAATACAGTATGGTCATTAAAAGCACAAAGGAAACCATTTGTTACTATGGAAGTATGAAAGAATGGCATTTAAATCCTTACTTAAACTAATTCAGAACTGTTTCATTAAAAAAATGAACAATGACTCCTACTTAAATTAAAATTTATCATCTAGTTTCATTAATTAACCTTGTAATAAAAACATGATTTTTGCCCAAAAAAGGTTTACCTATGTTCAATCAAATCACAAATATGACTTATGCCTTTCTGAAAATTCAGTTTTGAAAAGTATAACAAAAAAAAAAAGAAAAACTTTTCAGCATGGGGCATACCCTCTGCAAACACCCCATTTAACAGCTTACTTGCATCATAATAGAAAAAAAAAACACTAAAAGTGCACCACAAGCTCACACAGTACAAAACATTGAGATAATGTGAACTGTAATATTGAACAGTCAAAGTATAGGTAAGCTTGCCAAAAGGCTTAAACGTCTAGCTGATTTTTTGAATCAGGATTTATGCCAGGCAGGCAAACCCAAGATAATTAAATATATATAATTTTATTCTTGTGTGAATTTAGGTAGTGTTTAGTCTTTTGGAATTAATATGTATAACCACGATATTTCCATAGTGTCAACAACTGTATTTCTTTTGTGTTAAATTTACAGTAAGTACTGTTTTTCCTGATTCTGGGGTTTACCTAGTTTTAGTATTTTTTAACGTGGATCTTAAGAGCGTATGTATGCAGTGCATATCTTTAGAAGAATGTAGAACTGCAGTGCCACTTACAAGCTGGAGATGGTGTAATGCATGGCTTAATTGTAATGGGGTCCATTGCAAACATAGACATCAACTTATAGGGTATTCAGATACATATACAGTATTGTGCAGGCCTGTTTCTAGAGGGATTGATCAGTATGTTACGAGGGAATGATTCAGCAGGTTGTTTAACAGCAGTCCTGCTAGATTATGCAAATGCACCAGTCCTGAAGTGTGGTTAATCTAAATTTGCAATTTTCTCTTCCACGGAAACTTTCACTGGAATTAAAATAGTATGATAAAATGATTCAAAGATGAGTTCTATTCGGCTGTTTCAAAATAGAACAGTGAGTAGTTCTATTGCCTCAGCACTTACGTACTGTGAAAATTTGGCTATGTATGTTTGTGTGTCTACTTTTATATGTGCATGTGTGTATGTCCTTGAATTCATTTGTTTAGAAGGATGGTTTTGACTGTATTAAGTTATATGTGTGACAGACTGTTCAGATTCTTCTATGTGTTTCAGCTTTTGTGCAGTGTGCCTCTTGCATGTCTACTAAATTGTTTTCTAGTGCCATAACACTACTATAGCTTGTAACAATGTTGGAACACAAAAGCAAAATACTAGTAGTGCTGTGGCGCTAATATCACTGAATACCCCACACTATCTGAAATGGACTTGTTTTTTTTAAACACTGTCAACAATGACATGTTAAAACACATTTAAAAGACTTTAGAGGTTTTGAATTGTATGCAGTATTTGTTAAGAAATGTTGTGTCCATCAGTTATAAAATATAATTTATAAACAAATAAATGCTTGACAGTAACTAATTTTACACATAACTGAAGACAAAATTTGGCTAATGTAACAACAGTTATCTTTCTTTCTCTACTGCCTTGAAGTAAATGGGGTAGCATAGGTTAAATATAATGCTGTCTTTCTTCACCTGACTTATTGTTTTTCTCTTTTTTAATTTTTCCAAGTCTTTTGAGTTTCTAATGCCATGACGGGAATGGAACCCATTCCTAAGTCAAAGTTTGATTAAAGTTTATGAAATTAGTATTGTTTCAGTCTTTGATGTTAGCCAAAAGTGCTCTTCGCAGCACCCGCAATGTGCCCAGAAGTGACTCCTTCTGCAATTCATATGGAGTTACATGTATTGGTAACATATCTGAATATGATTGTAAGTTCTTTTTTATGAGACCCATTGCTCCTACTACTGTTGGAAGTGTCTGGGTATCCTTTTCCACATTGCCCTTATTTCTGCTTGCAAATGCTGGCATTTTATGACTTTGTGTCTCTCTGTAGGTAAGACAGTGTAATCACTGGGTGTAGCGATTTTAATGATCAATGCTACTTTTGTCATCTTTTCATAGATAACTATATCACTGGTTTTGAACTGTTGGTAATGGGTGTTCCCATGTAATATAAACATAATTTTCTATAATTCTTTGTATCTCATGTTTCTAATGCTTCTCAGCTCCTTCAATATTATAATGTTTGCACAATACCCCAGGTAGCAGTCTTGCCACATTGTCATGCCCTTCAGCATATAGGCCTTCTGACATTACTGCATCACACCCAGCAACAAGATGTGGGAATGTTTCCAATTATATTTTACAAAACCTGCATTTGTGTGTTCCTCCAGAATGTTCAATGGACTTTGTAAACCAATGTGTACTTACTCGACTGTGCTGGGCTGCCAATAATAACCTTTTGTCTTTTGGTTAAAATTAACCTCTCCTAAACCATTCCTGTGTCAGATTCTGATTGACATGAGGTTGTTACAGGAGTTTTCTGTACTTGCAAATATATTTAATCATTTTCCACATTTCTTCCCTTCTCATCTGATCCTTCACCTTATATTCTTTTTTTTTTGGCACATTCATTTGCCCCCTGATTTTTGTTTACTTATTGTTTGATTTCCATTCCTGCTTGATACCAATATAATTCTGCTAAACTAAGCAAGGAAGTCATCTTATGCGTGTTTTCCTCATATTTTAAAACTTTCGCAATATTTGAATATTGTGAAGTCAACAGATATGTATCCATCCTACAAGTGCAGATCTATACATGTAATCAGTTTCAAGGAAGCCCATACCTCCTTCAGAATGAGGAATATATAATCTTGGAATACACTGATTTTTATAAATCATTTGATAAGTATGAAGCATTTTTTTCTTATTTTCCTGTCAAACTGAACCAGTACATTTTGGTGCCAGTCAGTCACCCCAAAATTGTAAGCTAGAACAGGAAGAGAAAATTGGTTTATAGACTGGACTTTGTTCCTAGCTGTCAGGACTGTTTTCAGTATTAATTTTAGTCTTCTAAAATATTTCTTACTAAGTTTTATTCACATATGTTCATATTTTATTGTCAGTCCTTCATCATTTCTCTAATATTTTCTCTGTGCTGCAGCTTTCATGCTTTAAAGGTTGTTTTTGCACATTTATCAAGACCAAATGACATTCTTATATTTTCTGAAAGTTTTGACCCACTTGCAGTTGTGCTTTCAGTTCCTCATCTGAACGACTGTACAGTTTCAAATCATCCAAAAAAAAAAAGATGAGAAGTCTTTACACTTTGATGTTTTCTGGGAGCCAAATTGTAACAATTATCTAATCTGTTAACTAGACAGCTTAATGGGTAAGGGCAAGACAAAGAGTCACCCTGGAATATCTGCCCTTCGAATCTTTATCCCTGGGATAATAATTTGTCTTTTATCATGGCTTAGCTGCAAAATGGTTTGCTACTGTTTCATGTTCACTGTAATGTAATCGATCAATGTAAGGTATATCTTATACATTTATAAGCAGTCTCTTATCCATGAATGTGGGATGCTGTCAAATGTTTGTTTTTTTTAGTCTATCCATGCCACACTTAGTTCTCTGTTATGACTTTATTTGACAACAAATAGTCCTTTGTTCCATATGACTTTTTTTTGTTACCCTTTTGTTCTGTTGCCATAATTGAGTTTTCTTCTAAATGAATATAAACTCTGTCAGCATCAATTCCAGTGTATAGTGTATACATCATCGGAAGGCAGGTTATTGGTCTATAGTTTTTAGGATATCTTACAGGTTCAGTCTTATGGAGGAGTATCGTTTTTCCTGTTGTTAGCCAGGTTGGCATATGTTCAGGATACACATATAAACAGTTCTTACTCTACTAAATTTTCATGAAAAGATATTAATACTTTTAGCCAGAAGTTAGAAACTGCATCTGGGCCTGGAGTTTTCCATTTAGGATTTTTTCTTAATTTTGTTTCAATTTCCTTGGCCATTACTTCATCCCATGTCATACCCTGTACATTTGAACTAGCTATTCTTTCTCTTACTACTTCTATCCCTTCAGCATCTTTCTTATGTTCCATAGGGTCTTCATAGATATTTCAAAATTGTGTCTATTTCTTATTTTTTTTTTTTTGTGGTGTTTCTATTCCTTTTCCTTGTTTGGAGTTCTCTATAAAACTTTTTTGGGGTCATCAATAAATTGCTTATTTTGTACTTTCCCTTTATATTTATCTGCATATCTTTTATATTTTTCTGCCTGTGCTGATATCTCTAGTTTATTATTTGCAGTAGTGTACAATTAATCCTGGTCTGTTCTGATACTGCATGTCGCTTTTATCACGTCTATCTTTCTGAGTATTTTTATTGATCTGTTCTCTCTTCTGTAGCAACAACACATATTGGATTAATTGCTTTACAGTTTTCTCTATTTTATACTTCCATTATGGCATTTGATTTCTCCCCTTTCTTTCCCTTACTGCCTTGTGTTTTTGTGATGAGACTTTATCAATTTAGCTGCACAGTACTATATCCTATTTACTTCTGTTATATTGCATGAATTCCAATGAATACTATTGATTGCTGTGTTCATTTGTTTTATCAGATTTCTAACATTTTGGGTCTGTTATGGTATGAGCTAGTGCCAACATATCCATCTGGAGTTCTGTAAAGAATGATATGTCCTATGAATTTCAAACTGATTTATACAAGATGCTTGTGTTACAAATGTATTACAACTGTATGGCATTTGAGTATCAAATGTATTTGTATAGATGCTTATGTTACAAATGTATTATAACTGTATGGCATTTAAAAATCAAAATGTGTTTGTAAAGTTGCTAGGGTTAAAAAAATGTATCAACAGTGGGTCCTGCTGGACAGAGAAGGAATATACATGTGAGACTGTATGTATATTTGTTAGCAAAAGACACTGGAAGAGAAGGGTTAGCTTACTTATTTCTTTAAGAAAAATACTGTTAATTGGACCACCTGTTGGGCCATGGAAGTGCTTATCTCACAGCTCTGAATAGAATTGGAGATGGCTTGTCTGGAAGAAGTCTTTGTTCATTAGCTCAGTAAAAAGAGGAGAAGCCCCAGGCACTATCATAAACATTAGCAAAACTATAGATAAGCATCTTATCACATCTATGCTAACATCCTGTCTCAAGCTTCAAAATAGAATACTGTTAGTACCTAGATACAGGTGACCAGATGAGGTCATTCTGCAAGCCATCTTGGAAATTTTAAATATTACAAAGAGAAATCCCTCAGTATTGAGTATTCTCTGTTGGGCCTGACAACAAGAAGGACCATTCACCACATCATCTGCCTTTATCTATTAAGTAAGTAGGTAATTCAGTCAGGAAACTATAGTGAAGCTTAGTTTAGATATTGTTTTTCTTTATTTGTCTGAGTCTGTCTATCAGTGTTATTTTCTATGTTTCCTGTGACATGAACTCTGCATTACTGTAAATATATATATATATATATATATATATATATATATATATATATCTTCAGTATTTCATGTTCTTTTATTACTTATTATTGAATATATTTAAAATTTTTATTGTGACTGGTCCTTTTAGAAAGTATTTAACCTTTAAGATTGCTTATATTTATTTGGTGACACTGAGTGGGCCACTTCTGAAGGCCTAGCTGTCTTGGTCATCTATCGCCATTTATATTAGTATTAATATTACACAGTATAATTTGACACCCTTTGTTAAGGCCTTAGAGTAGCTTATTGTGGAGTGTCTGGAGGCAGTGATAACTGCCTTATACTCATACTCTGGGCAGAAGTGGGCACAGCGGGTAAATCTGTGCCAGCCTTTCCCAGGTGTGGGTGTGTGTGTGTGTGTGTGTATGAACTACTTGGCACAGGGATATGAAGCACTGGTTTCATAGAGAGGGTGCTGGAGGACTTGGCTTGGACACTCAGCTGAGGACTTAACCCGGTAGCTGTGCTATTGTGGAGCCTTTTTGGGGCCCTTGAGGGAGACAGATATAAAGAAATCCAGACCCCGTTCTGACTGCTTTCCCTGTGTGCTCTTAAGGGAAATTCTACTTGGTACAGAGAGCTGCATCTGGAAGTACTGTGTGTATCAATTTCTCTGGCAGTGAATGTTCCCCACAGGTGTCAGTGCTGAGGATCGAGGCTCCTTGATCACTGGCCCAGAGAGGAGTCATCACAGGGTCTTGTTGATGTTCTGAAATCTATTTCTTTCATTGATCTTAATATCTTAATATGCCTGTCCATCTCTATTAAATGAGGCAGCTCTTTCCTTAGATCATTTTCTTTTAAACTAGTGGCACATTCTTTGTTCTCCATTTCTTGCAGGCATTCTACAAAAAGTTCTAGAACATATTTCTTTGACATATTCTCTTCAGTTTCTTTCTCCCTGGTGATGTTCATCGTATTACCCTGCTGCAGTCATCACACTTGGGTTATCCTGTCGTCAGGCGGTCCCGCAGTCGTCCGGAATTCCAAAGTTTTGGTCCGGCGTCGGTTCCTGTCACCTCTTCACTGACGTCAGTGCGCCAGGGGTATATATAATGCAACCGACGCCATTTTCTTCAGTCTTTCTTGCCGCGCGGTGCCCGAAGCAGAAGCAGTTCGCAAGTGCCGGTCGGCCGACTCCTGAGATTTTCGAATTCGAATTTCAGACTGAAGTCTTCTATAAAGCTAAGTACCCGTTGAAACTTTTCTTGCCTCAGACCGATGTCAGAAAAAGTTAACAATTGTATTTCTTGTGGGAAGCAAATACCTCATAAGGATTTTCATTCTTATTGCATACCTTGCCTAGGCCCAGACCACGACGTCACTACTTGTCGGTTTTGTGCTAGGTTTAATAAGCGTACTATTAAAAGGCGCTTTGATTTCGCACGACACTACTTCGGTAGGAAATTTAACTACACCATGCCGTCAGAGCAACCGACTACCGGCGTGCACAAAAAACGCAGGGATAAGGACAGACAGCCCAGATCTAAGCCAGATTCCGAGGCCTCGGCCGATCTGGTCTCCGGTTCTCCGGTCCTCAGTGAGGCTGCGGCGCAGCCCCTGACTACCGCAGATCTGGAACCCGGGACCGCTATGGAAATTTTGACGGAATGTACCAGGCCGATGCAGCCTTTTACTTCAGGCCCTTCCGACAACTTTGCTACAAAAGACGTTGGTGCTACAGAAACACCATCAGTTTCTGAAGGCGTTTTCAGACCGACGACACTCACCATTAAAACGTTTTCTAAGTCGAAGACCCCTTCTAAATCTAAAAGGACTGCACTTCAGTCTCCTGTTCAAGGCCCCATGCCTAAGAAACAGATGCTCAAAATGGCTGAACATTTGATTTCTTTAATTAGGGGTTCCCAGCCCCCTCCTGACAAAAGGCCTAGACAAGAGGAAGATTATGCATCCTCTGAGCAAATGTCCATTTCTTCAGTCTCCTCTGAGGACCAAGACTACTCCATCTCTCCTAATGAAGATTCTGATGCTGAGGATTCTATTCCCTCAGCTTCTCCTCCTGAAGACTACTCCTTTGGGGAAACTTTACACACTATGAGGGAACATTTTTCACTGGGAAGGTCAGTACTACTCTGACTCAAAGAAAAGGCTCAGAGAGTTTTTTTTTACTCCCCCAACACAGACCATTTGCCATCCCGTCAGTTTTGGACATTGTGGATGATGTCTAGTTAGAATCCAGTTTCAACCCAGACTCTCTACCTCCTGCTCCGGCTAAGCCTGACAGATACTATAGAGTGCCTGATTCCCACAAATTTCTTTACAAAAGCCCTGTAGCTGACCCAGAGACTATCTCACAGGGTCCCAAGGGGGCTAAGGCTTCTATGGCTAAAAACCCAGTACCTTCTGAGAGGGAGTCCAGAGCACTAGACAGGTGGGGGAAAAAGGTTTACACCTCAGCTACACTAGCTATGAAGGCACTGAATTGTCAGTTTCACATGCTTAAGTATCAGCAATTTCTAATCTCTCAGTTAAAGCAAAGAATAACCTCTCTCCCTCAACAATGTGAATTGAAAGAAGTACAGGATCTGTTGCATGCCACTGAGCAGGTGGGCAAACATACCTTACAATGTGGGTTTGATTCTTTGGAGGCCTCCTGCAGAGCAGCTGTCACTGGGTCTGTTATACGTAGGCATGCTTGGTTAAAAGAACAAACTCAGCCTGATCATGTTAAAGCAAAACTACTGGATGTTCCCTTACAGCAGGATGTTCTTTTTGGAGTTAAAGCAGAAGAAGTTTTAAAGAAAATGGAAGATAAGGCAAAATCTATGCAGACAGTCAAAGATTTCCTACAAGTACAACCCCCTTGCTTCAGCAGAAACTGGCCAACAAAAAATTGGTCCTTTCCAGACACTGACAGACCACAGAGGGGTAAATACAGACACCCAAGGGGCAGAGGACAACCACAAGCCCAGTATAAACCTCGCCAATGGGGCTCTACAACACAGAAGGGAGGAGAAGACAGGTCTCAAACCACCAGAAGGCAAACTCAATGACTTGCACCTCATCCAGCCAAGCAATACTCTCTTGGCAGCCCCCTTGGGGGGGAAACTCGCACTTTTTGCAGACAACTGGCACATTGTCACAAAGGACAAATGGGTCCTAGACATAATTTTACGAGGATACAGATTCCACTTTCACACCTTGCCAATGAAAAGAGGAATGCCAAACCTGCCACAAAATCAATAGGCAGAGGCACACAAGCAAATTACAGCTCTCATGGACACAAGAGCCATTCAACTGGTACCTACTCGAGAGCAAGGCCAAGGATTTTACTCAAGACTCTTTCTAGTGCCCAGAAAGGACAGTGCCTGGAGACCAATTCTGGACCTTTCAATTCTAAACACTTACTTACAAGTACCCAAATTCAAGATGCTAACACTACAGCAGCTACTTCCCATGTTGGGCAAGGAAGCATGGCTTGTAACGTTGGACCTCAAGGAGGCATACCTGCATGACCCTATCAGACAAAGTTGCAGAAGATACCTCCATTTCATTGCAGGTTCAACCCATTACCAATTCTCTGTACTGCCCTTTGGCTTATCTACTGTGCCCAGAGTTTTCACAAAATGCCTGGCACCAGTAATTGCATACTACAGACAAAGAGGAATTCAACTATATCCATACCTGGACGACTGCCTCATCCAAGCAGAAAGCAAAGACATTCTCTTACATTATCTGGCCTTTGTAAAGCATCTGCTAAACTGCCTGGGGTACACAGTAAACGAAAAGAAGTCAAAACTAGTACCCTCACAACAAATGACATTCCTGGGTGCCAGCTTGAATACAATGGCCCAGAAGGCTTATCTTACGCCAGACAAGCAACTACAACTGACTCAGTATTTCAAGACAATGGCAACAAAGACCCAATTAACTGCAAGAAAAATTCTGCAGGCTTTGGGCTTCATGGCATCTTGCATACTAATAATACCATTTGCAAAGCTGCATATGAGGAAATTACAGTGGTACCTAAAAAGCGTATAGTCTCAACACAGCCACGGCTTGGACACAATGATAGCTCTCATTCCCTGCCTACAACAGGAATTTCTATGGTGGTCACAGGCATGTCACCTCAACAAGGGTCAGCCTTTCACCTTGCCCCCAGCCAGGCAAACTATCACAACAGATGCTTCAGACTATGCCTGGGGGGCACACATGGCAGGGCAATGCATTCAAGGCCTATGGACTGCAGATCAAAGAAATCTGCACATAAATCAAAAAGAGATGCTAGCTGTACAGAAAGCTCTGACAGCCTTCAAGGATCTATTACATCCAGGACAACTTGCAATACAGACGGACAACACCACAATAATGTGGTACATAAACAAACAAGGGGGTACACATTCTTACCCTCTATGCAGGCAAGCAATGACCTTATGGAACACAGCTCTGGCCTACCAAGTTCAGTTACAAGCTCAGTTCCTGCCAGGACAGAAGAACACATTGGCAGACGACCTCAGCAGAAACATCAAGGATCCCCATGAGTGGAAACTAGATCCACAAATATTTACAATGATAACTCAAAAATGGGGCCTTCCAGACATAGAACTGTTTGCCAGTCCTCAAAACTATCAACTGACAAAATTTTGTACAAGGACATTTCACCATCAAGCTTGGAAAGTGGACGCACTCTCTTTCAGTTGGAAAAACCTGACAGTATATGCCTTCCCTCCATTGCCTCTCCTCACAAAGGTTCTTTTGAAAGTCAGAAAGGAGAGACCATGACTGATTCTCATAGCCCCAGACTGGCCACGCCAGCACCGGTATCCGCTATTGAAAAATATGGCCCACAGCCCACCATGGATATTGCCTCAAATCCCCCATTTGCTCACACAACAAAGCAATCAGATTCTTCACAGCCAGCTCAAAACTTTAAACCTGGCTGCATGGCAAATCATCTAAACATCCAACCAGCTCCTCTTTCACAAGCAGTTCAGGATGTTATTCTGGAAGCCAGGAGGCCAAGCACCAGGAAGGCTTATTCGGACAAATGGAAAAGGTTTTGTGCCTGGAACCAAGCTAAAGGCCAGGACACATTTCAGCCTCACATGCCTCACGTTCTACAGTATTTAACTGAGATGTTGCACAAAGGACTTTCCTTTTCCTCAATTAAAATCCATGCTTCAGCTATCTCAGCTCACTACAACACGGATCCACCTTTATTTTCACATCCTCTTCTAAGGCACTTCCTCAGAGGGGCAAAGAACATAAGACCACCCAGGAGAGCTCCTACACCAACATGGGACCTCAATTTTGTTCTGGAAAAACTAACGCTACCTCCCTTTGAACCAGCTTTCTCTGCAGATCTTCAGTTCCTGTCATGGTAGACTGCCCTGCTCCTAGCAATAACTTCGGCTAGAAGAGTCTCAGAGCTGCAGGCACTAATGGCAGTGGAACCTTTCCTCATTTTTCATCAAGACAGAGTTTCTCTATGAACTAATCCTTCCTTTATGCCTAAGGTGGTTTCCAGTGTAGCTTTAAATCAAACCATCCACTTACCCACCTTCTTCCCCAATCCACAGAACAAAGGTGAGAGACTCCTGCATTCCTTGGACATTCACAGGCAGCTTCATTACTATTTGGACAAAACTAAGGCTTTCAGAAAATCTGACCAGCGCTTTGTATCCTATGCTACAGCTTCTCAAGGGAAGGCTATATCAAAGCAAACCATTTCTAAATGGATAGGTCTTTGCATACGTTTCTGCTATACCCATCATGGGAAACCAGTTCCTGCTACCATTAGATCCCGTTCTACCAGGGCAACAGCTACGTCTACAGCCTTTCTCAGGGGGGTTCCAACCAAGGAAATTTTAGAAGCTGCTACTTGGAGTTCTGTACACACCTTTACCAAACACTATCACTTACCTCTTTACTCAAAGTCCAGGGCAGGCTTCGCCACTGCAGTTCTGCAGGGCCTTATAGCCTCCACTAACCCTCTATGATACCTCCCCCCTACATTAGCTTTGGGATTCAACCCAAGTGTGATGACTGCAGCAGGGTAACATGATGAACATAGTACAGTTTTGTACCTACCATAAATGTAGATGTTCGAGTGTTCACCCTGCTGCAGTCCAGGTTACCCCCCCCCTCCATCCCATATGATCTACTGGCTAAATCTCTTCTATGCCTTACTGATGTATTTGCTTATAGCTGAAGGGATTTTGTGTTTGTGCAGTGGTTCCCTCCTTTTGGTACTAATTCCTGACCACCTTTTTGGGGGCACCTGACATCTGGGGCAAGAAAAACTGAAGAAAATGGCGTCGGTTGCATTATATATACCCCTGGCGCACTGACGTCAGGGAAGAGGCGACAGCAACTGATGCCGGACCAAGACTTTGGAATTCCAGCCGACTGCGGGACCGCCTGACGACAAGATAACCCAAGTGTGATGACTGCAGCAGGGTGAACACTCGAACATCTACATTTATGGTAGGTACAAAACTGTACTATATCCACCATGCTAAAATAATGTATTATAGCTTATCATAAAATTACATCTCACAAAACAATTTATTCCTTGTTTTATTTCCAAAATATGTATAAGGTCATTGCATGGCTTATATACCCTGCAGTTAGTACTCTTCTTAAACCACTTATATGGTTTTGTCTACAAATAACTGACCTCTCGTGTTTCTTGGAAGGTTAATATCTACAAAATTTAGCTCATTTAACCACCTTACCTCAAGCAGTGTCACATTTGTGTTTACACAGTTTCTGTAGTTACTAGGCAACAGCTGCTCCAGAGATTTCCACAAAGATAATATGTAAAGTCTAGTTATTACTATAAGTTGTTCTATCCAAGAATTACAGCTTGCTGTGCACACCATAGCCCAAAGGCTGTCCCTTAGAATCCATGTTTGCAAAGTTAAAGACATATTAACTGACAATACTAGTTTGGCTGTCTTGGCTGCCTTCTTCCAAATATTAAAGAGGCCATCTCATTGTTACTGGCCATGCAGGAGGAGTGCTTCATCTCACCAAATTCTTTATTTCCTGCTAATGACCAGTAACCATCAGAAAAACTTTAAATTGTGATCTGGTAGACTTGTGGCTTGAGTCAGTAACTACATATTTCTTAATCATATCCGTACGTGTATCTGTCTGTATTTTTCTGTGTTACTCTGTAGATATTCCTTCGGTAGTAACTGGGTAGAGCTGAACAGTTTGTGTGTAATCAGTGCATATAATATAAAGTTCTACATTTTTGATTTATAAGAAATGTTTATTGTCAGGAGGGATTCACTCCAAACCATCTGCAGTAAATTACTTCTTTTTCTCCACAGTTATGTCAAATCTGTAAGTCACTGTCACAAATGCTTCCATCAGCTGCCAGAAGACAATCCATAATTCATCTGTAAGCTTTCAAAAGTGACAAACACCAACTTGCCTTGAATTGCCTGCAGGAGTTGTGACATAAAAGTATCACCCCTTATGAATCAGGAAGTCCAGCTTAGACACCCCTCTCCTATTTTCAGTTTTGGGTGCTACCAGATGGGGACAGTCAGTGGTTGTTCCATGTCTGTCAGCTTTCTAAAAGAATGGCTAATTCTGTAGTTCTGTAAATATTGTAGTCATGCTGTGCCATTGCATGAGGAAGGCATGGACTCATTTTTGTACTTGCAAATTGCTGTTTAAGATGTGTTTCCAAACATCACAGCTTCCAAAGTAGCTCATGGTAGCTGTTTTTTATCTATTACACTGAAAGTATGCTGTAGAGTGTAAGCAGAAGTACAAACCTGTATGATACACAGCCATAGTCCTCCTCATTTAATGGGGCTGTAAGTTAGTACATCTGGAATATTGTGCCTTTGCTTAACTACATACACTGCAGTGGTAGGTTCTGTATTTTTCCTAGCCACCTACAAGTAGTGCAGTAGAAGGATGTCGGAGAAAATAGCACATTGTAGGAAGACCATAATTTTATAGTATCTTTTCCCTTAATTGTGATAGAGGGAACCATTTTCATTCATGTATTTCAACAGGTCTAGATTAGAAGATGAAATTTTTTAAATGTCAAAATTCATATGTTTAAGACCATATGATCAACATTTTAAAGAGCTGAATCATTTTGACTGAAGTTTTCGTAGAGTAGGGATCAGGAATGTGCCCTTTCCCCCACTGTAGTGCAGTTTTAGACTTGATGTATGTAATTAGCAAGAGAGAGAGATGTGGGGCACAGCCCCCCCCCCATGTGAGGGGGTACTGGGGGCTCTCCCCCCTTTAAAAATATTGCTTTGTTTCTGGGTTTTAAAATTTTATTCAAAAGGTCCTGACTAGATATATTTATACATTTTAAAAATATTGATCTTCTGAACTTCATTCATTGCAACATACAGGCTGTCCCACAATGATGCAAATTTTAAATCCATGTTTTTTGTTTTTTATTGAAGGGCTTAACTAACTGCCTGTGTACTTCAGGGAGGGGATCTGCATAATGAAGAAGGTTTGGAATTGTTTAAAATGTATTGAAAAAGAAGTGGGATATCATCACAATTTCTATTCTCAGATTGTTTTCCTTACTTTCAGAAACCTGTTGAAATGCCTTTAGTAATTGTTCAATGCATGGTATGTTGTACAAGCAGTCTCATTAAGAATAAGGCAGCCATTTAGAAAGAAACAACCTCTGATCTCTATGTTTAGAAAACTCCATCCTTCTTGTTTAATTATCTGTGCTAGTGACTTAACAAGTAAACAGCTACAGGAATAGTGGGCATCCCTGCATTGTTCATGGCATAAGAGCAAAGGAGGTAGAGATGGCTGTACATGATAAAAATCATAGTAAAAAGATTATAGTGCAGAACTGTGATAGTTTTGATAAGTGCTTCTGGGATTGCAAACTTGCCTATAGCTGACCAGAGGAATGACGTCCTTATTTAATCAAAGGCTTTTTCAAAATCAGCAAATATTACTGCTGCAAATGTGTTCCTGCACTTATATATTTGCGTACATTTAATCAGCATCCTGATATGGTGTGAACGTTGCCCTTGACAAAATTTGCCTGATTTGGTTGAGTTATATAAAAGTGAAAGGTACGACTGGATGGAGTCTGTTTAGACATATTAGTGCATAGACCTTGGCATCAACATCAACTAAGATGATTAGTCTGTAAATCTTCAATTTACATGGGTCCTTTCCTGGCTTGTGGAGGACAATTATTTTTTAATTCTTGTAAGAAACTGATAACGTCCCTGAGTGAAACATACTCTGACGGAGTAAAGGCACAGGGGTGCACAGTTCCATTTCCAAAAGCTTGTGCTAGCATACAGTTATGACATCCAAGCCTAAAGTATTACATCACTTTAAGTTCCATATAGAATGAGGCTATTTACCAATGCTTATTGAGAACTTTAGTGTTTGTAATGCACATTCATCTGTAGGTATTTTAGTAGGTTGTGGAAACATTTGCTTCTCTCAAAGTGAAATGCCTTAAGCAAACTTAAAAAAAGTTACATTTGTATCAGCTTGGTTAGCCAGTACTTTTCCCTGCTGATTTTCTAAAGAGATAATTGTTTGGGCCTGTTAGTGTTTTAACCTGCATGCCAACAATTCACCAGGCTGGTCCCCCTGCACTACTCATATTTACAGAGTTGCCCGTTGTTAGAATAATTCATTCCTGTCCATTTTGGCTTTAGCCAATTTACTTATAGGGCCCCTCTATTCTTCAATAGAGCCATGGATTTTTTTATCTGCTAGTGATAGTGAGCTCATTTCAGAGGTTAACTGTCCAGTCTAACATAAAAATATATTTTCCTTTCCATTTAAAACTTTCCCATAATGTATATGCAGACATGCATCCTACTGATTTTGCTTGTAGGTATCTTTTAACCTCCATGTTTATCTAATTACAACAGTTTTTAACCATCTTAGCTGATGTATCTGCTCTTCCTGCTTAGTTAATGTACATTTGCAGCCAAAAGTAAAACATTATGAATGCACCCATCATGCTGTAGGGACAAGGCAACGTATCTAACCCCTCCAATCATGGTAATAAGTGGGTGCTACTGGCTTGTTGTCCATGCTGCTGTGAGACCTCCCCCTTAACAGTTGCTGAAAATGTATACTGAGGATCTTCTTCCTTTAACACATGCCATCGACCACAGATGACAAGTCCAGTATTGATTCTCATAAATTGAGGTCTGTTTTGCCTTTCTGATCTTGGGATTTATGTGTTCTCTTCCAGATTCAGTACCACCTTGTAATGTCCCTCTACATTTGCCAGTAAAAAGTAATCCCTAAAGTTCTTATTGCTCAGAGAAATTGATTTTGTGAAGATCCTCAGTTCATTGCTGCTAGAACCGTTGATACTATTAGCAAGTTCTGCTACTATACAGTACAATAGTAACATACCACTAAACCTCCTACTTACTATGAAATGTAAACATACTGCTACTTTCTTCAATAATGTATTTATTGAAATGTTACAGTTATAGTAACAACAGACATAACAATGAGCCACAACATAAGGACAAAAACACTATAATATCTAAAACTAACCCTAACACTACTACAGTAGTATGTATATATACTATGTACAAATAAGTTGTGACCAGGTTAAAATGAAGTAAAACTTCTTGCTTAGGAAGAAAAGACTAGTAAGAAATAATTCAGCTGTAACTGGGTTATCTAAATAAATAAAAATAATGTCAGAGAGGATATGAAACTTTATGTATAGGTCTTGAGAAGATTAGCATGGGAAGTATCTGCAAAGTGGATAGTAATATTTAGCTGTTGAAAAGGGCTAGACAACATTATAATAAGATCTTTATTAAGGTTTTCCAGATTTGTAATTATTATAGTTATTGTTATTATTATTCATATTTAAGAAGTATTCAGAAGAGATTTCTGTTGTTTTGAAGTATTTAAGTGCAATATTTGTGAAGTTTGTCCAGTTGAATAACTTTAAATTGAGCCTGTTTTGAGAGGTATACATTTTAAGTAAGGAAAATAGATCGTTGTTATGAATTTTAGAAGGATGAATACGTAGAATAGCAAACTGCCAAGGAATAATGTCTAAACCTAGTATGATTTTTGAATGATGGTTATGAAGATGTTCCATATCTGTATAGTACATTTGCTGTGCCAGAATGTGTGTAGTGTGTCACCACTGTCAGATTCACATTCTTGACATAGACTGAAATAGACAGGAAAATAGGGTGCTTTTTAGAAGTAGCTGGATAGGCATTGTTTAAAATCATAGATTGTGTAAAATATTTTTTTCCTAAGGATATATGATAAGCTATTATTTATCAAGTGTTTAATATTATGTTTAATATTATCATTACTTAGAATTGTTGGATCATAATAAGTCCATAGTTTGGAAAACAAGATAGTTACCCTGGTATGTATATCTTATTGGTAATTTATAAGATTTAGAAGGAGCTTTAATTTGTAAGAAGATAGATAGGAACCTGTTTAGAAATTTTATTTTGCTAGTGTGTGTGTGTGTGTGTGTGTGTGTGTGTGTGTGTGTGTGTGTGTGTGTGTGTGTGTGTGCGTGCGTGCGTGCGTGTGTGTAAATTAGTTTTTTATAATATATGTAATTTGTTTTAAAATTGGAAAACAGCCTATTGGGAAATCCATGTTGTCTTGTTTGCTCTGTTGAAATAAGATTGTACTGTATAAAGTTCCATATCAAACATTGTTTTAATTGATAATGAAAAAGGATTTTTATTGGATTGTGGCTTCTCGTTGGTTTTAGTGTTTGGAACATTTTTTCTTTTACATTGGACTTTTGTGTTTGTTTCATCACTCAGCAAACAGGGCTTTTCCTTTTTCATTATTGCTTGTTATTGTGTTTTAGCCCTGTTTACCATGGCAGAAGGAGAATATGTTGGCGCTCAATCATTTGTTGATAGGATTGATGGGGATGTGAGCTGTCAACGCTTTCTACAACTATTGAAATTGGATTCAAATCCATTACTAATTGGTGAGTTTCCATCTCAGTTAGAATATGACAAGGATGATAATCAGGAACGAATTGATGTGAGGCAACAGTTACAAGCACTAGAAAATGATTTATATAGACTGAAAAGACTGCAGCTTCAGAGATTTCACATGGAAGCCAGTGTTAAATTTAAAGTAGTACCCAGGGGTTTAAGAGTAATGAATATGCCCTCATATGGTACTCTTTATCCAGAACTTCTAGTGAAATGGCAGCAGATAAATATTGACACTAGCATTAAATACGTGCCGTTGATTATAGACTTTTTCCTACCCTTAGAAAATGAACTCTGTGATAAAATAAAATAAACACAAGAATTGCTGTATAAAAATTCTCATGACAGTTTTATAGATTCCTGTTTGCCTGAATTGACAGATCAAGTCAGCTCCTATGAACGGAGATTATTACAGACGAAGCAGAAAAAGTTAAAGAGGGATTTAACTGATTTTCAGAAAGGGAATGTCTTCTCATGGCCCAGGGAACCTAGAGCAGACATAGCCCATGCTGAAAAGGATGCTGGAAAAAGCATTAACAAATACATCATGAATGGTAAAGAGCAGCTGCTCACCATGCCTCACAGAATGTTGGAAGTTTGGTAGTGACTGCATCCACTTCGACTACTGCTGGGTTTACCAACTCCCTTGGCATTACTACAGTTAAACATACTGAAAGATGAGTGAATGGCTCTGACAATACACCACTTATTCCAGATTCTGAACAACTGGTGAGATGGAAGGAGGTCACAACCAATAAAGAAACTACAGTGAGGGGTGTGGAATCATCCATTAACCATGAATGATCGTTCCCGGCTTTACCCCTCCCTTTTCATGTACGCTCAAAGTGGGCCCTGGAAGTGGAAACAGAGGGCAGAAAATTCAAAAGGAAACACTCAACAGGGGAAGGACAGGTACAGACACTGAAAAAAATGTGGCAAATGACCTAGTTTGCAATATTTCCATGCGGCAACTAGATGAAGATGAAGTGAAAGTGTTAAACAAGGGCTTGAGCTTCATACCCTCCATGCAAGCAGATTTACCAAGTGCATTGATTGAACTGAGATTGTTTGCACGTAACGTTTCCCTGAAAATGATATATGATGTAAGTACTGAAAATGTGGATGTTGATCTTTTTAAAAAAACAAGTATTTTTACACCCACTCTACCACCGAGTGTTGAAGTGTTTATTAAAGCATGTGAGAATGACTTATATACTGCTCTTAGATCTGACTGCAGAGATAAGAGGTTTTACAACATGACGTTAAATGAGAGACAAGCATTGACTAGGCTTCATAATGGTGGGGATATAATTATTAAGCCTGCTGACAAAGGGCACCAGATAGTAGTGATGGACAAATTGTTTTATTCAGAATCCTTGAATAATATGTTGGATTGTGAGAATACATATAAATTACTTGAAGTAACAGAGGTAAAATCAATAATTGAGAACCATAAACGGCAAATTGAGAATTGCTATTTAGAGCATGCTATACCTGAATGTCTGTATAAATATTTTATTATTGACACACCTGTTATTCCCAGTTTTAATGGACTTCCTAAGGTCCATAGAATAAACTGAGACCACCATTCAGACCCATCGTTTCAGGATCTGGATGGATTACTGAGCCAGCATCTGTTTATCTAAAAAAGCAATTGAGACCTATGATTTCTAAACACTGTTCAATACTGAGAGATTCTGAGCATTTTTTAAAAGATTTTTATGCCTTTCTAAGCAGCTACAAGGCAACTGGGAAAGAACTTTGGTTACCTTGGATGTAGTATCCCTTTTCACCAGCATTCCCAATGAGGTAGGAATATGCTATGTAAGGGAGTTCTTGATGAAAGATGCCACAATAGCTGTAGAAAAGATTGATTTAATTTGTTTCCTACTTGAATTAATTTTATAATTATTGTTTTCACATTTGAAACAAGGTATTTTTTGCAAACATCAGGGGTGGCCATGGGGACCCCAACAGCTAACAGTTATGCAAACATAGTAATGGCACAGTGGGAACAATGCTTCATGATGAATAATGATTTCAATAGGAATATATTATTTTTCCGGCGTTTTGTGGATGATTTGTTTCTTCTATGGGGTGATACTGAAGAAAGGTTACATGAGTTTATTGAACATCTGAATAATAGTACGGAATTTTTGAACTGTACTGTTAATAGTTCTAGGACTAGCATTGACTTCTTGGATAGTAAAGTAATAAGGGAAACAACAACTGGAAAGATATACACTACCCTGCATAGGAAGGAATGTTACTGTAACAGTTATGTTCACCATACAAGTATGCATCCACCCCACATCTTTAAGAATGTTGTTAAGAATCACGCTGTGTGCATGTCCAGGTTACATGCCAGGAACCAGGATTTTGAGACCAGTTTGTCAACTTTGAGAGATGAGTTTGCAGTGAGAGGTTACCCCAAAAAAGAGATAGAGGAGGCTTGTCAAACAGCCAAAAGTCAGAGAGACAGTATAGGGACAGTATAGGGAAACCATACTTCTCCAGTCCGGCTAGAGATAATCTGACCTCTGAGAATAGGATAGGTGGCACACATGTTTTGAGCTATAACATGACACAGTCGACAGATACACATCTGATTAAGAATATACTGTATAGGAATTGGCATATTCTAGGTACAGATGATCAGATCAGTAAGACAGTAGGTGATAGGCCGAAGTTTACATATAAAAACAGCAAATCACTTAGAGGAATGCTCTGCTATAAAGAAAGGATGGAACATCCCCCTCTGGTAACCTATGGGACAGCGAGATGCAACAAGTGTGCATTCTGTCAGTACATTGAAACCAACAGATTATTTGTACACCCCATGAAATGGAAATCATATAAATTTAGTGCCATGGGGGACTGCCAAACTAAGGATGTGATATATTTAGCCCACTGTGTATGCTGTGACGCATTTATTTTAATTTCTCCATTATAGACAATTTAGTAGAAAATATGAGAGGTGGGGATTTAAGTAATAGAACTGAACAGAAAGAACTTAGATGGATTTTGACACTGGCTGCACATAAATCACTTGGGCTGAATGATTATATATCCCTTAAACCTGTTCTGAAGAACAGGAAACTTAGGAAGAAAGTAGTATGAAGCAGTCTGCTGTGCTCTGGAACTAGGGTTATGTTTCAAACAGGACATGCAAGCATGCTTTACAGTGCTTTTAGGCTTTTTTACACACATTTTTTTATATATTTTTTATACACACTTTGTATGTGTTTTTTATATGTATTTCTACACGTATTTTTATATGCATTTTCTACATATATGTTTTTATCTGATTTAAAAGAGTGTATATCTCTTTGAATATGGAAAGCATTGGAGTCTTGTATTCTCCACGGGGATTGGTGGGTCTTGTGTGATGTGTATTATAAAAAGGGGATTGTTTTTAAGCGTGTTTGTTTTGGTCTGAGGAAGCAACCAGAAGAGGTTGTGAAAGCGCTTACCCATGCAATAAAGGTTTCTGTGGAACTTTATTTGGATTCTTACTTGGATTTTTATTGGATTTTGGCTTCTCCTTGGTTTTAGTGTTTGGAGCATTTTTTTCTTTTACATTGTTTTAATTGAGAATAACTTGATAATTCGATTATTTAATACTGTATTAGGGTTATGATCTATTGGTTGTATTAAGCAATCATCTAAGTTCAACTACTTCATCAGTTTCTGAAAAGAACATATGCTATTGGAGAAAAAGGTGTATATTTTAAGTCATTTAATGTGATTAATTAAAGTATAGAATAGCTAAGGGATTTAAAGTGTAAGTTTTAAAAGCTCTGTTCAAATATGTACCCAATGCGGGTACCATTGACAGTTATTCAATGTTTATATTTTTCCAGAGCATCAAGGCATTTGTAGCTAAGCAATATAGTTTAAAATCCAGGAGGTTCATGCCACGTAATAGTTTAGAAGCTATTAGTTTACTGCATTTAATTCTATCAATTTGGGAGACTAACCTGGGGATTCATTAAAGTCACCAGCATGAGCCATACAGCTTGTGCTAAAAGACTTTTCTCCCATGACATGCCTATTTGTGATTCAGAGCCATTTTAGCCATGTCTTTAAATCACATTCACTACCATGACTTGCAGATCATTGCTGATCTGATTGTCATGATAATAAACAACCGCTCATGTAGATAGTGGCATTCTCCCCAAAGTCACTCACACACACACACACACACACACACACACACACACAATATGAACACACCCACACACAAAAATCCGTCTTTAACCTGTCTGCTGTCCAGTATTCTTCCACCTGTGTAGTATTTGAAGTGCTATTATGGTACGTATCTATAATGCTTTGGTGGCCAGATTATCCCACTACTCCCAAATCCTTGTACTGCCATTGGTGCCATTACAGCACTAAGATTATTTCCTGGTGGTTTAGTGCATTCCCCATCCTTGTACTATAATTGGTGCCATTATTGCACTTAAGATTACTCCCTGGTTTCTAGTACATCCTCTCACCTCCTTTAAATCCCTGTACTGCCATTCATGCCATTGTGGCACTTTAAAAAGTAATGACTGGTGTCTAGTGCATCCCTGCCATTCACCATTTTGCTGTCATTGCCACCATGGCACTTTAAGAGTAATCACTGGTGTCTAATGGTTTCCCCCATCATGTTTGTGTCAAGCAGTCAGTACTGCAGCATATTGATGATGGACATGCTGATCCGGATCCCTATCAGATGATCGAGTTTTCAGAAAGTTGAAATTCATATGATCAAGACCATATGATCGGGTTTCTGAAAACTCAAAGGTTTTGAATGGAGATCGTTGTACAGAGCAGAATGGGAAATTTACCCTATTCTTCACTGTAGTGTGATCTCAGAGTTGGTATATTTAATTTACATGGGGTATGGGTGAGGGCTTGCCCCCTGGAAAAATGTAAAAAGGTTAGATTTGTGTGTGTGTGTGGGGGGTTTTTTGGATGTTCATGTTTTTGGAAACTCAATCATATCGATCATATGGTCTCGACCATATGAATTTCGAGTTTCTGAAAACTTGATCATCTGATATGGATCCACTGATCCACATGTCTGAGCAATTTCTTGACTCACTCAGCTGTGTACATGCCTTTCTGGAGAAGGGTTCTTTGGAAACAGCACAAGGTTAATTAGCATATGCATCTCCCCCAAAAGTGCCTCATTAACATTCAGCAAGGCCACGAGGCCAGTCCTTCATGGTGCTGCATGTCATCATGTTAGAGGGCCATGTAGCACTGTGTACAAGTAGTTGCTTAATTGCGGAAAGGTATTACATTGTCTGTTTGGAAGTGCACATGAAGAGGTACCTTCTTGAATTTGCCATCCCCCAAATAAATTTTGACAATGTTGATGTTTTGTTTACAAATAATTTTTAAGGTAACTTTAATGATATAGATCTAATGTGAATTTAAATTTTGGGAAGTATGTTCATTTTAATAATTGCTGTTTTTGAAAGAAATGAAAATTGCCTGGTTGACCATTTTTGGCTGTCATTTTGTATTTTTGCCAGCATTTCTTAATGTTATGTCACAAGGTAAGATTATTATTCTGAAAAGTACATACCCAGATAGTCACACGGTTGCTTCAGTTTAAAACTTATTAATTTGGCAATGTATAGGTAGCTATAGTTGCGGTTCAGCAGAAAGATGGAAGATTTATCCAAATTTAGCTTGTAGCTAGAAATTTTGAAAAGTCATGGATTGTAAGAAAGATTTTTTTAAATGTCTGAGTTTGGAGAAGTCAAATATATTTTATATATATATATATATATATATATATATATATATATATATATATATATACATATATATGTATGTATATATATATATATATATATATATATATATGTATATATATATGTATATATATGTATATATATATATATATATATATGTATATATATATATATATATATGTATATATGTATATATATATATATATATATATATATATATATATATATATATATATATATATATATATATATATACATATACATATACCCAAAACAATTTGTGATACATGGCTTCCATTATAGCTAAGAGAAAAAACATTATGAACAAAAAAACTTATTTTAGCACTTTTGTTCCTTATTTAATATTAAGATCACAGAACTTTATCAGAAATATTGTCTTTCAAAAATAGCAGGTTTAAATAACCTTTGTATAAAATGAAGTAATTCCAACCTAGCCAAACAGCAGTCATTTCCAGTTACAA
Source organism: Protopterus annectens (assembly GCF_019279795.1). NCBI lineage: Eukaryota > Metazoa > Chordata > Ceratodontiformes > Protopteridae > Protopterus > Protopterus annectens. Next base: position 105,854,465 of record NC_056732.1, on the reverse strand, counting down.
TCAATTAAATATTTTAAATTATGTGTGCTAATATATAAACATGTATAAAAAGATATAATCAGTATAATAAAACCTCTTTAAGAAATGAACGATGTAAAATGTATAAATACAATCCATGATTAAATTAATTTAAGTCTTAATAAGCATTTAACATTAATGCTTTCATTCAGGTCAGGGAACCTGTCCTCCCTAAGCAGAATTTGCCATTTAAGTTCCCTGGCCTCAAGAATGTTATTGCAACTGCTGATGCACTTACATTTGTCAATGTTTTCTAAAACAAAAAAGTGAGTTTTTTATAGTCCTGTATTCTAAACAGTGCCTTGCCAAGGCATTACTGATGTCATGTTCCTTAATAGCCTTTATATGCTTTCTAATTCTTATTCTACCTCCTCTGATACTTTTACCTACATAGTATTGAGGGCAGGAACTACAAATGGCTAAGTAAACTATATGTGTTAGCCAAAGCTCCCTTTAACTAATATATTCATTTTAAGATGTTTAAACTCTGTGCTAATACTATTCATTATAAATCTGCATTGCATACAGTTAGTGCAGGAATAAGTATCAAACACCTTGCTGAAAACTTTGCTTTCTCTGTTCAAGTCAAATTCCAAAAGCTTTTTAAAATTGCAAGATTTTTTCCCACACAAATTGAGGAACATGGCCTATGATCTTTGCTAAGTTAGGATTACCTAATATTATTTTCCATTTTAATTTAATAATTTCACTAATTTCCTGACTTTCTGTTGTCATTACGATTGGAAACCCTAAACTTTTGTCACTAGGACGTCTCTTGGAATGCCTTTCTTCTTTCATAAAATTAATGCCACTGGTTAAGATGGGAGGTCATTTCGAATTCCTCTTATTATTATTTCTTGTTCGGTAGTATCCAAGTCATTTATAGCATACCCTTTGTTTACAAAAAGAAATTTAATATATTTAGTCTCCTCTAGGAATTCAGCATCATCACTGATGATTCTACTAGCCCTTATTAATTGCCCTCTAAAAATGTTTAATTTTATAAATATTGGGTGTTGGCTAAAAAATGTAAATAATTGTTTCTAAAAGTTTGTTTCATATAAATGGAACTAATAAACGTCTTATTTATAGTATGCATTGCAATGGCAATATCTAAAAAGTTAACTTTTAAACCTTTTCCACTTAGGGGAAAACTTAGCCATGCAATGCTTTCATTGATATCATTGACAAATTCTTCAAATCGCATGTCACTTCCTCCCCAAATAATTACAAGATCATCAGTATATCTTTTGTAAAACTTAACATACTTAAACAAGGACAGAGAAACTAAAATGGTTGACTCCCACCAAAATATTACTAAGTTAGTGAAGGCAGGAGCAATCTTAGCCCCCATTGCAACTCCAGTCATCTGTTGGTAAATACCGTGATTAAACATAAAAAATGTATTTTTAATACTATATCTAATAAAGTACAAATAACATTTATTGTTACTGAATCCATACTGGCAAACTTTTTGAGGTGCAAAGCAACAAATTCTAGATGCATATCTTGGTCAGGGCTGGTGTACAAGGACTTCACTTCTGTAGTACCAAGAAAATATTTTTCACCTGTGAATTTGTAGTTATGTAAACAGCCTAAAAACATGCACAAATCCCTTAAATAAAATTTGCTTTTTTGCACTATTGACTTTAACAGACTGCCCAAGTAACAAGATATAGTTGCTGTATTATATCTTGGTGATGAGACAATGGGTCTAAATAGGGGGTGGGTTTCATTTTTATGAATTTTCGGAATTCGAAATAAATTTCCAATTTTTGGTTGTTTAACTAATAAAAAGTCATAAGCATCATATTGTAAATAACCTTGATTGAAAAGCTCAAAAACAGTAATAACAATTTCAGCGAAGCCTTTACTAACAAATTATTTACTGACTTTCCTATAATTAACATTTTGTAGCATGTTTAAAATTTATTTTGCGTATTCGGCATTTTCCATTATTACTAAGCCACACCATTTATCTGCTCGTATGAACCACAAGTGCTGATATTGCACCAATTTTTTTTAAGTGCATCTTGTTCATTCACAGATAAGTTATGCAATCAGGACCTAGGCTTACATAGTAGTATGTTATTGTAATCATTTTCACATGTTTTATTAAATACATTTAACATAATTAGCAGCAGATAATACTTTTGTTGGTAATCATGTAAGTCAGTTGGATGACATTAATGTTTTGTGCCCAAGCAGATTTCAAATTTTGGGTCTCGGAACAGGTGGTTACGAGTGACAGAGGAGGGGAAGGGGAGAATAGGCTTGAGTATAGGGAAATTATATGGCAGTTAAGGTTGGATGCTTGTACATTTCCCAGAATGAATGATCATGTCTCACTCCTCTCTGCACTAAAAATTGAAGACTTTAAAGCTAAAGAGGATAAATAAATAATGCTAGAGATGACAACAATAAATTAACTTTTTTGTTGCTGCTATAGTTTTAGGAAGTAATTTATGCAAGGCTTTCTAATACACACATACACTACCCACATCTTTTTTCTATATACATACTTTTTATATACTTTTATACCTATATATTTGTATGCATACTTTGCTATTTGCTTATGTTTTTTCATATTTTATGTTTTCTCATAAATAAATGTTCTCTTGTTATACTTCATTTGAATACTAGGGGAGTTGTTAATTAATATGGTATTAATTGATGCTATGGTTTCCATGATGTTCCTTGATTTTATTAAGTCAGAACCAATAGAAAGCAGTGATACTATTTATAACTTTTTTTTGGTTAACGATTTTGGATTCTGATGAAATCTCCTGTAAGAAGATCATCATCATCATGTTTCGGCTGTTCCCCTTAGGGGTCACCACAGCGGATCATCTGTTTCCATTTCTTCCTGTCCTCTGCATCTTGCTCTGTCACACCAGCCACCTACATGTCCTCTTTCACCACATCCATAAACCTTATCTTAGGCCTTCCTCTTTTCCTGTTACCTGGTAGCTTCATCCTTAGCATCTTTTTCCCAATATACTCAGCATCCCTCCTCAGCACATGTCCAAACCAACATAATCTTGCCTCTCTGGCTTTGTCTCCAAACCTGGGCTGACCCTCTAATATACTTATTCCTAATCCTGTCCACCCTAGTCACACCCAATGCAAACCTTAACATCTTTAACTCTGCCACATCCAGCTCTAACTCCTGCCTTTTTGTCAATGCCACTGCCTCCAACCCGTATAACATAGCTGGTCTCATTACCCTCTTCTAGACTTTCCCTTTCACTCTTACTGGTACTCGTCTGTCACATATCACTCCTGAAACTCTTCTCCACCCAGTCCATCCTGCCTGTACTCTCTTCTTCTCCTCTCTTCCACACTCACCATTACTCTGAACTATTAATCCCAAATATTTACACTCATCCACCTTCGCCACCTCTACTCCTTGCATCCTCACCATTCCTCTATCCTCCCTCTCATTCACACACATATATTCTGTCTTAGTCCTGCTGACCTTCATTCCTCTTCTCTCAGGAGCATATCTCCATCTCTCCAGGGTCTCCTCCACCTGTTCCCTACTCTCACTACAATCACAATGTCATCTGCAAACATCATTGTCCACGACAACTCCTGTCTGATCTCGTCTGTCAACCTGTCCATCACCATTGCAAATAAGAAAGAGCTCAGAGCTGATCCTTGATGTAATCCCACCTCCACCATAAATGCATCCGTCACTCGCACCGCAGACCTCACAGCTGTCACACTACCCTCGTACATATCCTGTACCACTCTTACATACTTCTCTGACACTCCCGACTTCCTCATACAATACCACAACTCCTCTCTAGGCACCCTGTCATATGCTTTTTCTAAGTCTACAAAAACACAATCCAACTCCTTCTGACCTTCTCTGTACTTCTCCATCAACACTCTCAGAGCAAACATCACATCTGTAGTGCTCTTTCCTGGCATGAAACCATACTGCTGATTACTAATCATCACTTCCATTCTTAACCTAGCTTCCACTACTCTTTCCCATAACTTCATGCTGTGACTGATCAGTTTAATCCCTCTGTAGTTACTACAGCTCTGCACATCACCCTTATTCTTAAAAATCGATACCAAAACACTTTTTCTCCATTCCTCAGGCATCCTCTCACTTTCCAAAATTTCATTAAACAATCTGGTTAAAAACTGCACTGCCATTTCACCTAAACACCTCCATGCTTCCACAGGTATGTCATCTGGACCAACAGCCTTTCCATTCTTCATCCTCTTCATAGCTATCCTTACTTCCCCCTTGCTAATCCATTGCAGTTCATGATTCACTATCCCCACATCATCCAACCTTCTCTCCCTCTCATTCTCTTAATTCATCAACCCCTCAAAGTACTCTTTCCATCTGCTCAACACACTCTCCTTGCTTGTAAGTATGTTTCCCTCATTATCCTTTATCACTTTTAAATGCTGCACATCTTTCCTAGCTCGGTCCCTCTGTCTAGCCAATCGGTGCAGGTCCTTTTCTCCCTCCTTAGTGTCCAACCTTTCATACAACCCTTCATATGCCTTATCCTTAGCCACCTCTCTCTTTGCCATGCACCTCATCTCCTTATACTCCTGTCTACTTTCTTCATCTCTCTGACAATCCCACTTCTTCTTTGCCATCCTCTTTCTTTGTATACTCTCCTGTACTTCCTCATTCCACCACCATGTCTCCTTGTCGTCCTTCCTCTGTCCAGATGTCATACCAAGCACCTTTCTAGCTGTCTCCTTTATTAGCTCTGCTGTAGTTACCCAGCTATTTGGTAACTCTTCACTGCCACCCATTGCCTGTCTTAACTCTTCCCTGAACTCCACCTCACAATTACCCTTTTTCAGTTTCCACCATATGTTCCTTGGTGCTGCCCTCATACTCCTCCTCTTCTTGATCACCAACATCATCTTACAAACCACCATCCTGTGCTGCCTAACTACACTTTCCCGGTCACCACTTTACAGTCTCCAATCTCCTTCAAACTGGCCCTCCTATATAAGACATAATCTACCTGTGTGCATCTTCCTCCACTCTTGTATGTCACCCTATACTCCTCCCACTTGTTATAATACGTATTCACCACAGCCATGTCCATCCTTTTCACAAAATCCACTACTATCTGACCTCCTGCATTCCTTTGTTTAACACCATACCTACCCATCACTTCCTCACCCCCTCTGTTCCCTTCACCAACATGCCCATTGAAATCTGCTCCAATCACCACTCTCAAACCCTTGGGTAAAATCATCATGACTTCATCCAACCACTTTAAAATTTTTCTTTCTCATCCATCACACACCCAACTTGTGGAGCATATGCGCTAACAACATTCATTATTACACCATCAATTTCCAGCTTCATAAACGCGACACCCTTTTCACCTCCAAAACACTCTTTGCATACTGTTCCTTCAGGATAACTCCTATGCCATTTCTCCTCCCATCCACACCATGATAAAACAATTTGAACCCACCTCCGATAAGATGAAAGAGCTTAATCGTTCCTTGTCTTTTTAATGTTTTTGTGAACACCTATTTGTATTTTATGATTGCTTTGTGGATTTTATCATTAAACCACTATTTTTTATCCATGGTGGTGAACCTGTGAATATGTTTTACACTGTTTGTTTTTCAAGGAGGGACACCATTTAATGGAGCCTTGTACACTGGTTTATGCTATTAATATTAACATCAATGCTACCCAAGAAGTTACTACAGATAATGGTGCTGGAGACATTATTCCTAATAAGATGGCAAATACCAACAGTAACAACAATGAGAACATAGCAGCCTCTTCCACTCCACATAGCTCCCCATTTTTTCAACTGGGGAAGCATGTACCTCCACAACTGTTGCCTTCAAACAACAAATCAAACAAAGGAAAGAGAAGAGACAGAAGGAGGGGGACAGGATGATAAATCAATCTTCTGTATGTAATTTAACTTTACATACTTTTACTTCAGATGAACTTTCAGTTTTGGGAAAGGGATTAACTTTTATTCCTGCCAGAAGAGGTAAGTATACCAATCTTTTTGTGGACTTTAAATTATTTGTGCGCAAATTGAACTTAAAATTTATGTTAAACAGTGTTAGTTGTGTAAACAGTGAACTGTCTGTAAAAAAAGCCTAGTTGCTTTAATCGTCCGCTTTTAATTATGTTAGCAAAGACTTATATTAGGAAAGACTTAAAACGATCAGTGAATAAAAATACTTTTTGTGGAGAGTGTTGTTAATGAAATTAGCTGTAAAAGGTCAAATGAAATGTAGACATAGGAATAAAAGGCTGTGTTACATATGTCAAATGGAAGAAACAGCTGAACATGGCTTGACAAATTGTGACAGAATTTAGGTTATATGGAAAAACGTTAGTGCAGAAGTAGATGTAATTGTTTTCAAAATGTGAAGATTGAAATGATACTTTTGTTTATATCCTGAGAGTATGCCACAGCAGATGTGAAAATTGTTATTTAATAAAATGTGAGATAGTGATGGGATTTTATATAAAATGACAAGATGGTTATGGGCAGAAGGGTGGAAAAGGTAATGAATATGTTTGTTTAGTGTATATAAGTTTTATACTAATGTCTGTAATATAAGTACTCTTATGATATTAGTATAACCCTATGTGTAATAAGCAGATGTGTTATAGCAATAAAGCCCAAGCCCCTTTTCTTTTCAGTACATGTCACGGGATGTTTTAAATCCACCTAAGCTACCACTAACTCTGTCAGCTCGGACCTTAGTTTAAGGTCGTATCCAAAGAACAGCACACTCAGGAGAGCTGCACCTCTCGTAATGCTGCACTGCATTGCACTATAAAAAATGAATCCAGTTACATAGGATGGGAATTGAACCTGCAGTCTTCTGATCTTCCAGCTCCAAAAGCAAGCAAATTACTTGTTGAGCTGCTAACACTGCACTGCTAGTGTTTTTTTTTTTTTTTTTTTGTAGTATCATCAGTCACATGACAGCTGAAATGTGTACTGGTATTTCAGTCTACAACTACAGCCACAGTTCAAATTTCAGAAGCCCTTATAATAGTGTTAAGTAACTGCAGACTCAGACTGACTCAGGTAGATTTTCTGTCTGCCGCAGTTTGTGTCCACCAGTCATTTATAAAATGTCTTTTCTTATTGCCTGTGATCTGTGCCTGCTAATAATTTTGTTATAGTAACTGGGAGCCCCATGATGATCAGGGCCCTGGACAGTTGCCACTCCAGCACTATCACTGAATACAGCATTCATTAAATAGATCAAAATGTTCAGTTTCTTGCAGAGTCAATATTTATTTACAGTACTATAGGAGTAATTTATTGAATTGAAGTATTCCTCAGGGGGCGCAGTCGTGTAGCGGTCTTAGACCTATAGTGGATGCAAGAGCCTCCAAAACTTACCCTATTGCTAGATTTGTTGATAGTCAATTAAAAAATGTATTGAAAGAATGTTCCTGGATTTTAAAGGATTCATGGGACTGTTTAAATAAAATCACCAATGATAAATATTGTGATGATTTAATTTTTGCCACAATTGATATAAGAGATTTATTTTCCACAATGCCACTTGATACTGGAATTGAGTGGTTTAATGGTTTCCTTTGTCAAAATACTAATATAAGACATGAGTGTATCCTTACCATTAGAACTCTGATGGAGCTGGTCCTACAGACCAACATTATTACCTGTGAAGGACAATTATTCAGACAATGTAAGGGGGTAGCTATGTGGGCAGCGTGCGCCCCATTTTTTTCTAATATTGTATTGGCATTTTGGGAGAAAGAGATGGGGTTCAAAAGTATATTTACTGAATATTGGACATTTTATGGTCGTTTCTTGGATGACATAATTATTTTTTGGAAAGGAAGTGAGGGGGAATTGAACAACTTTCTGGAATTTATAGGAAAGAGTACTGACTTTCTAGAATTTACAAGCCCTATAACATATGATACCACTCACTACTTGGATATTACTATACAAAAAAACATGAGTACTAAGAAATTTACATCCAATATATTCAGAAAACCTACATATTCCAACACTCTCTTGCACTTCGATAGCTGCCACCCGTTGTCCCAAAAGAAATCCTTAGTAAAAGGACATAGAGTAAGGATAGCTGGAATGGTATCAGAACATGAAGAATTTCTGAGTCAGCTGAACACCTTAAAAATATGTAGATTAAAACAGGATATCCTGGAATATTTGTGGATAGAATATTTGAGGAAGTCGTGACGAAAAGAGAGATTGGACACTTTATTCCCTTGTTACAGAAAGGACATGGGAGTGATGTCCAGGCATTTTTAGATTTAATAATCAGTTTCATGATATTAGAAGTATTTTAACACATAATTGGAATATTTTTAGTGTGAACCGGGAATATTTAGATCTGGCAGGTACATCTCCCAAAATAGTTTACAATAAGGATACCAGCCTTAAAAACATGATTGAAACACACAAGAAGACGAATATAAAAATGGGGGGCATGGTGAAATGTGGATTCTGCATGCAATGTAAACATATTTTGGAGGGCATAAAGGTATGTATACCCAACTATGGGAGATATGTAGTACGGAATAAGTTCACCTGTAGCAGTAAGGGAGTTATATATTTAGCAATCTGCTCCATGTGTCCTTGTTTCTATATAGGGAAAACTATTAATGCACTAAGAACTAGAATTTACCAACATAATTATGATGTCAGTAAGAATGATCTAAAAAATGCCTTAGTTGCTCATATTGCCCTTCATCCAGGACACAGTTTTAGGTTTACTATCATTGATCAGGTTACCTTAGGGGAGAGGGGGGGGGGGACCCTTGAACGAATATTTAGAATTGAAGGAACTTAGATGACAAATGAGAACCAATGCCTCTTAGGCCCCAGGTCTTAACAGTGCCATTTCCATAAGTTCTATTTTAAAATTAAAGGCAGAATTTTTTATGTAGGATTTTCATGTGTACAGATATTTTATTGTTGTTTTCATGCTGTTGTGTTTTATGTAAAGCAAATAATAGGAAGTCATGTAATGTAATACTTTTATAAGATATATATGCATTCATTCATTTTTTATTTTTTTATCTTTTCATTATTATATAAGGAGGAAGTGATGTCATTTAATGCAATTAAGAGAATGTACAAAGGGTGGGGTTGCTTGTACAAGTGGTATTCTAATGAAGTTTCTAATTTGAGATGAAAGCGATCAATCAATAAAGCATGTGTGGATTACTGCCTTCTATCTTTTTTTTAATATTTGAAACTTAACTGAAGTTATGCTTGATTAGTCAGTATGAATCAGTCCTCAATATGCTATTCATTTACCTTAAGTCTACCCTGTTTTATGACCTTATAGGTGGAAGAAAATGTAATATTACAGCTTTTGGGGAAAGATAGGCTGTCATGATTAGGGAAAAAAAAAACAGAAGAATATTTTAGGTGAAAGGTGAATTGTGAGGGAAAAGGTAAGGGTAAGGAGAATGAAGAAAAGGAAACAGTAAGTGCCTGAGGTAAAGAAGTCAGATAGCAAAGGTTCAAATCTTGGGTGGAGTCAAGAGAAGAGAAACGAAAGGTGATGTCAGTGAGAGAAGAATCTTAGGAAGTGGGAAGGGGAAACAGTAAATATGCTGAGGTAAAGAAGGCAGGTAGGAAAGGTACAGATAAATTCATAGGTGAGGTTATAGTTAAGTTGAAAGGATATATACTGCTTGATAAGAGAGATCCAGCTGATACTGCCATTGGCTATTGTTAGAGTTCATCTTTGTGATGTAAACCAGTCTTTGGTTAGAGCAGCAGAGTGCCATTTATTTGTAACGTTGTACTGGCTGTTAGTTGGGTTCAATGTTAAATGTTCGAACATCCAAAATGTCGAACATTACATGGTCGAGACCAACTATTCAACATTTGGATGTTCGAACATAAAAAAAAAACGCAGAAAAAACACTTTAGCAACCCCCATGCCCCCCCCCTACTTAAATATACCAACTCCGAGACCGCACTTCAGTGCAGAAAAGGGAAATTCTCCCTATCTGCACCATACGGTGCCGTTGCAAGTCTATCTTCGAGCACTCAAAATTTTGTAAGTTTGGTCTCGACCATGTAACATTCAAAATTTTGAGTGTTTGAAGATTTGACAGGTACCCTGATAGTATATAAGTTGGATGCTGACTGAAGTCCTACATTATTTATGGTTGGGCCATGAATATACCACTGTTTAATGTTTATTAGACTTGTTTGTTCACAAAGCATGCAGTAGCTTATAGAAGGAGCTCTCCTGTCATGTGTTATATCACAAATAAACTCATACAGGTTTATTGAAGGGATGTCTCATACATAAAACATGCATTTTACACATAAGTAAGATACAGCAAAAGAAAATTCCACTGAACTTCTTGTTAATGGATTTTTTTTTTAATTCATATGTTGGAAGTAGCAATATTTTACAGCTGGGAATAATTCATTAAATTGTAAATAAATGCATATTTGATTTTTGAAACTTTTTGGTAGAAGGATTTGTGTAGTCATGAACAAAGAGCAAACTGTTCAGACTGTTGTAGATAGAAAGACAGATTGAGTGGGGCAAAGAGGTGTGATTGGCATGTGCTGCTGGGGCTTTATTGCAGTACAAGCATTCAGAAATAAATGTCAGTATTGTAATTGGTGTCAGGGCTGAAGTGCTGAACCATTTAGTGGGCATTATGGTAATAGTAGCAAACTGCTCATTGCAAAGTACACTTGTATTTGTATTGAGAAGTTTGCTACATTTTAAAAAGCAGAAAAATGTTTTTTTTAATGGGGCAAACAGACTAAATGGTCCTACTATGAATGTCAGATAGAAGAATGCAAAACAGACCTTTGCTTTTTGTCTTTTTGCTTCTCAGTTTAAGAGTTGAGGAGCACAGATGGAGGAGAAGAACCTCAACTTAGTGGAGTTCAAGGATGCCAGATTAGCAAATTGCACTGGGCAGTACACGAGCAAGCCATGACTCAGGTTGTAGTGCTCTAAACTATGTATGAAATGAAAGGTATGAACCCTGAAGTAGTATCAGTCACCTGAAGCTGTAGTTTACATTGAGATGTATTTTCATTTCAGGTTTTGAACCATCATCCCCTTATAGTATATAGTATAGTGGAAAAATCACACATACACACACACACATACACACACACACACACACACACACATATCTGGTTGCACTGCATCATGTCATAAGCACATATTAAGTCTTAGATATTAAAATCAGTAAAAGTGGCAAACGGTGGTTATAGCACCGAAGTTATATGCCTCTGTTCATGGTACTGACTATCCAAGAGTCCAAAGATTGTTTATCTTATACAGCAAACCAGTAGGAAAGTCTCAGGTATTGATCTTGTGGATCTATATTATAATACCGAAAATCCTTTTAAGCGAATGCGAAAACACCAACACGTATTGCGATTATGTCGAGCGTACGAAACCACGAAATTCAAAAAGTCAAAATGTCATGGTTAGCCTGTCTGTGGTACAGCTCCGTAAGGTAAGTGTGCGATAGTTATGGACCTTAGGGTTAGGGTGTGGGTTAAGGTAAGTGCATAGATAGGTAATGTATGTAAGGTTTAGTGTAGGGTTAGAATTAGGGTTTTGTTAAATGTATGTGTGTGGATTATTTGTTTTGTTTTGGTATATCACTGTAGGGTAAGTGTGCGATAGTTACAGACCTTAGGGTTAGGGTGCGGGTTAAGGTAAGTGCATAGATAGTAATGTATGTAAGGTTTAGTGTAGGGTTAGAAGTAGGGTTTTGGTGATTTACTTTAGGGTTAGAAGTAGGGTTTTGGTTTAGTGTATGTATGTGGTTTATTTATTTTGTTTGGGTAGGCAGTATGTAGTGGGAGGTGGAGTTGGCCAACTGTGGGGATTCGACTTTTTGTATTTTGTGGTTTCATACGTTCGACATAATCGCGGTTCGCACAATACGTGTCGATGTTTTCGTGTTCGCTTAAAAGGATTTTCGGTATTATAATATAGACCCGATCTTGCATAGCTGTAATGTGGAATAGTACATCATGAAAAATCCTGACAGATATTTATTTATTTATATTTGTTTTTCAGGGTAAAACACTGATCTTCATGAACCTTTTTTCAGACTCATCCCAGGAGAGATGTCTTGGTCAGTGACTTCATCAGAGTCACACAGTCAGGCAGTGGAAGCTGAGGGAATCAAACCTTGCACCACTGGACAATATTTGTCTATTGTTGTGTCTGTCTATATATCTTTAATCCAGATTCATCTTCAATCACAGAAGACTGACTGGAGAGAGGCAGCTAAGAGTTGACTTGCCTTTGGAGGATGAACTTCCCACAACAGTGGGTTTTTGCCAGGTACCTATAAGAGTTCTGGGCAAATAATTACCCTAGCCTGCTTTGAAGCTTAATACTTGCTGTGCTCAGGAATGCATACTCTGGGAGGGAGCCAGACTCATGCTGTAACACTGCCTGACTGCGGAATAACTTAACAAAAGGTTTCTACCCTGTTTGTATCCTGTCACCTACCTTTTCCCCTTAAAAGGGAATATATGGGTAATATCCAGTGAATCATAGTTCTCTTCAGTGCTGCCTGGGGTGGAGGATGTTAATATATCTAAAAACAGTTGTTATGACATGTCATTGTTTTTTTTTTAATCAATTAACCCTGAGTGGGCAATTTGTAAAGTATCTCAACTACTTTAAATCAGATGGCTCTGACAGATATGAACATTTGAAACAAGACCATTTAAAATACAGTTATGGTAAAAATTAGTGAACCCAGCTGATATTGCCAGGACCTCTTGCCCCATCTGCAAGAGTGAGATGCTCAAAAAATTGTCCCTCTTTATTAAAAAAGAAATAGTCATACATCAAATTGATGTCTTGCCATAGTTTAACCATTTCTAGATGACCATCATAATGAAGTCTATCAGGTATTACACTGGTCATTTAAAGTAGTGGGTAGTACACATAATATAAGGGCTAAATATACCACAGGAATGTAAGCCTAGGTTTCTTAGGATCCTCACATATCAATAGTCTAGTACCTGTGGACATTAACCTATCTGGAGAATAATTTGAATGTATGATTAAGTAAAATTGTTTGAAATTGCTCATTGTACTTTTTTGCATGGCTTGTCAAAATGAACATTTCTGGAAATCCTTAAAAGTTTCAGTCAGGCTTGCTGTCACAGAAATGTGAAAAGCTGAAAGATTGTTCCATTATAAGTCAAAGGGAAAAGGGGATCTTGCAAACCATTTTCCTGGTTTGCATATTCTAATATCATATGTTTTATTCCCTACTGACTTAAATACACTTCTTGCTATGCAGTTCTCCCAGATCAATTCTTCCATCTAACTTCTGTAAATCTCTCAGACTTCTCTCCATGAATCTATCCACCTATACCTAATCACAGGCACTACTGTTACTACTTAACACTGTACTTGGACATATCACTTCATTGGGTGGAATGACTTACCTAAATTTTGTTGAGGTTGCATTCAGCCAAATGAAGTTGAAGTTTTAGCTTAACAAAAAAAACTGCACAAAAAAGTGTATTTTGCAAAGGGAAGGTCCCCACACTCTGACACCCTGTCACTTATAGCCACACAACCAAAAATGGTAAAAGTATGTACAAATTGAATTACTACTAGTATGCAGATATAAACTACGTTGCCAGTAATTTCCTGTTGGGAACAGCAATCAGGGAGCACAGTATCAAGAAATTGAAATTAGCAAGTTGAAACCTCATCCGTTTTACTGTTAGTTAAATGTAGGGAAATTGTATAGATTTTCAACTTTGTCAGAGAGCAGAGTCTTTTGGCTGCTCAAACTAGCACCAAGCTATGAGGCCTCTGAGGGAAACGGGCATAGTGTAAGGAGCTCTGATCTGTGTTTTTGTTGGACAGCTTGAAGTAGTGCAAAAGGATGTGTTGCCATTGCGCTATTTGTTGACATACAGAGTTTGGCTTACATCTTCCCCAGGCAACTTTTAAAATGTACACCAGGTTTGAATGAGCTTGAGAAACAGATGTATAGATTTCATCAGTATAGAGTTTTCACTTAACATAGGTCTGGTTGCCCAATCCTTAGTATGGCTGTGTTGTTGTGCAGCTGATATGTGCAAATGTGAGTAGTATGGCTCTGCTGTTGTACAGTTGATACATGCACATGTGTGTAGTATGGCTGTGCTGTTGTGCAACTGATTTGTGCATGTGTGTGTGTAGTATGGCTGTGCTGTTGTGTAGCTGATACATGCATATGTGTGTAGTATGGCTGTGCTGTTGTACAGTTGATACATGCACATGTGTGTAGTATGGCTGTGCTGTTGTGCAACTGATTTGTGCATATGTGTGTTATATGGCTGTGCTGTTGTGCAGCTGATACGTGCATATGTGTGTAGTATGGCTCTGCTGTTGTACAGTTGATACATGTACATGTGTGTAGTATGGCTGTGCTGTTGTGCAACTGATTTGTGCATATGTGTGTGTGGTATGGCTGTGTTGTTGTGTAGCTGATACATGCATATGTGTGTAGTATGGATGTGCTGTTGTACAGCTGATACGTGCATGTGTGTGTAAATGTATTAGGAATATAAGCATTATAGCACAAGAATGTGCCCAGTATCTGCACTGAACAAAAAAAAAACAAAATGAAATACTGTGCCAGCCAAGAAATACAAATAAATGCCTACCTCATAAAGTTCAGCTAAATTACACAAAGTTTAATATAGCTTTAAATTTAAAACAACCCATCACAGATATATTTTTTTATTGTTTTCTTCACCTTCCTTGTTTCACTTCTTCATATAAAATTGCTATATCTTATGTAAAACAAAGAAGCCACATTAAAAGTAACATAAAAAGCATAAAAAAGGTAAGGTGTAGGGAAAAAAGTAAGATGTTTCTTTTTTTAATGATGCAATTATAGAAGATTGATAACACTATGACAGGGGGTGGGTGTAACTTACGTAGTTAGCTACAATGGTGAGGTTTCAGTTTGGCTATTCATGTTTCCCCATAGGTAAACTATGAAATACCTGCACACTTTCCTAGTGTATCATTTATTTATTCATAGATGTGTGTGTGTGTGTGTGTGTGTGTGTGTGTGTGTGTGTGTGTGTGTGTGTGTATATATATATATATATATATATATATATATATATATGTGTATATATATATATATATATATATATATATATATGTGTGTGTTTGTGAGCACGTGTGTGTGTGTGGGTCTACTTCACATAATTAAACATCCAAATGCTCGACTTTCATAGGTTCATAGGTTCATACTAGGCTATCTGCCCTAGGGCATTTATAAGCCTAGCCAGAGTGTGTTTGGCTTTTGCCACCCATTTTAAATTAATTTTGCTATGCCCTTTTTTGAGGTTAGTATACTGTGCCTCTGTCTAACTGTGACACAGAAGTGATACCCGGGGTAAACCTATGATCTCCCATCCACTCATCAAGATTCCTCTTGAAGAGAGTCAATGAGGGACTCTGCCTAACCTGGACTGGGATTTTATTCCAGAGTGAAGGGAGCCTCTGGGTTATGAATCTGTCCCTCCAGCATGTCCTATTTATTTCAGTGCTGAGGTTCAAGTCTCTCGAGCGCGTAGCTCGATGGTATTTGGATTTTCTGAGGTGCAGCATGTCCATTAATTCCGGGTTGGACATGGCTTTATACGTCAGGCAGAGATTGCCTCTGAGCAGGTGGTATGCCACTGAGTAGAGCTGGAGTTTCTTTAACCGGGCAGCATATGGCATCTGTTTGACCCTTTGATCCTCTTGGTGAGGTACTTTTGGGGTTTTTCCAGTTGCTGCAGGTGTCTGGTAAGGTACGCCCCAAAAGGGGCATTGTACTCAATTATGGGCCTGATGAGGGTTGAGTAAAGAGGCACGATGACCTCCCCTGATCTAGATGTGAATCCCTTCATGATTAGGTGGGCTATATAAAGTGTTTTTCTAACCACTTTGGCCACGTGGTTGTCAAATGAGAGATTGCTATCAACTTGGGTCCCCAGGTCCCTAATTACTTCTTCTGTACTTAATGGATTACCACCTATGTGGTAATTTGTGGGCACTTTGTTTTTGCCAAAGGGGATGACTATACACTTTTTGGCAATTAGCTTGAGGCCATGGCTCTGGCACCAGTTGTCTGTTTCTATGAGGCCCTTTTCGAGGATGCTTGTGTCGGCTGGAGAGTCGATTATGGCACCCAGTTTGCAGTCATCTGCGAACTTGGTCAGCCACAGTCCTTCCGTGTTGGCCTGTACCTCCGAGAAATATATACCGAACAAGAGAGGTCCCAGGACTGAGCCTTGTGGGACGCCACTTGTAACTGGTTTGGAGTCTGACATGGCTCCAGCAATTCTAACCATGTGGGTTCTGTCCTTGAGCCAGTTTGCAACCCATCTAGTGACACAGGGGTTTATATTTAAGCTGGTGAGCTTATCTACAATGCCCGAGTGGGGTATTGTATCGAAGGCTTTTGCGAGGTCCAGGTAGGCTGTGTGGACCACCTTCCCCTCGTCAATGGCCTTGGTGACTGTTTCAAAGAAATCAACCAGGTTTAAGAGGCAGGATCTGCCCTTAACAAAGCCAAACTGGGTAGGATCCAGTGTCTGTAGGTCCCCAATACCTTTATTTATGAGGTCCATGATGATCCTTTCCATAGCTTTGCAGACCAAGCTAGTCAGGCTTATGGGGTGATAGTTTCCAGGATCCGTTGAGGCACCACCTTTGTGGAGAGGGACCACTGTTGCTGTACGCCACTCTTTGGGTACATATCCTGTAGTAAGGCTGAGATTGAACAGTAGTTTTATGTTTGGGTTTAGCTCTTCTTGGAGTCCATGTAGGACGCAGCCCGGGACACCGTCTGGTCCCATTGATGCTATGTTTTTTGCTTTGGAGAGGGCAGCTCTTACCTGACCATCTGAGATGTCAGGGGGGCAGCACTCTGTTGGGATAGATATTTGCCCTTTTGGTGGGGAGAAATTTGCGCTGAACCTGTCAGCTAGGATGTTGGCAATGTCTGTGGGTTCAGTGTATTTTTTGTCATTTTGGGCTAATTCTGAGCATATCTGGGAATTCCCACCCAGGTTCCTAACATAACTAAAGAAAGCCTTGTTATTATCCTTAGTGTCCTGTGCAATTTTTCTCTCGAAGCTGGCCTTAGACGATTTTATGAGTGCCCGTAGTTTTTTGCTAATACTGATCAGAGATGCCTTCCCTTTTTGGGATTTTGCTCTATCATGTAGTAGCTTCCTCCTTCTGTTGTATAGTTTGTTTATGGCTGGGGTCCACCAGACAGGACGTCTGCCTTTGGAGGATTGGGTCTTGGTTTTATTTGGGATTGCATGATCCATGCATTCCTGAAGGTGTTCATAGAATGCGTTTATAAAGGATTCTGCGGTCTGGGCCGTATTTTCCACAGGCCCGGGGGCTTTGAAGGATTCCACCTCGGTTTTGAGGAGTGTGAAATTTGCTTTAGAGAAGTTTTTCACTGTGGTTTTCAGGGCAGGGGGTGGAGTCGGGATGTGAAAATCCAGTGAGATTAGTTTATGGTCTGATCTTACCAGTGAGGGATACACTTCTGGTCTGGAGCATAGAGTCCCCATGTTGGTGATGATCAGGTCCAGTATGTTTTCCCCTCTTGTGGTAGTGGTAACAAGTTGTTCCATAGCATTTGAGTTTATAAATTCTAGGAACCTTTGGGCTAGGGAGTTGGAGCTAGAGTAATGCTCCCAGTCTATGTTTGGGTAGTTGAAGTCGCCCAATATAATGGTGTTTGGAGAGACCTTCATATTTTCCAGTGTTCTCAGGAAGGCCGAGTGGGGTTCCTGGGTTTGGGAGGGTGATCTGTAGCAGGCTATAAACTGGAAGGCAGTTTTACCCACTGTTAGTTGCAAATGGATAGTCTCTGATGCTTCGTGCTGTGCCACCAATCTGGAGGTGTGGGTATCTTTGACGAATATTGATACTCCCCCTCCTTTTGTGGTTCAGTCCAAGTTTTGGGGCCGAAAAGCATGGTATGAGGTATAACCTGGTAGTGCTGGGGTGCTCTTGGGAGCCTTGAACCAGGTTTCTGTTACTGCACAGATATCTATGTTCTCCATGCTAAGGAAAGTTTTGAGTGCATGCATCTTGAGGTTTAGACTTCTGGCGTTGAGTAGCATTACTCTTAGTTTCTTATCCCTTGTGATACCTATGGAGGTGGGTTTGTCTTTTGAGCCTTGCCTAAAAAAGGCACTATGGGGGTAGCAAGAGCCTTTGCCAATATCTGAAAGCGCAGGGGTGACAGGTGCAAGCCGTCCCTAGCGAAGCATCGGGGCTTGTCGAGCATGTCATCCCAGGCTGACAGGCATTGGATCCCCTTTGAATGACACCAATACTTAAGCCAATTGTTGAAATTGATCATCTTGTCTTCATATTGTGGCATCATTCTTGGTGAGGGTAAGATGCTACTCAAGGTCAGGGTCATACCGGCCTGGGCTACATGCTCAGAGAGCTCCTCTATGTCTCTTTTCATGTAGTCCAGGGAGGTACTTCTCAGGTCATTCACACCAGCATAGACAATGACTGAGTCATATTTGTACTTGCCTTGGAGTGACCTGAGTGCTTGTGTTATGTGGCGGATCCTAGTGCCTGACAGGCAGCTCACCGTGACCTTCTCCTTGTTCAGCCTGGTGAGCAGGACGTCAGTGTGCCTGACGATAGAGTCACCTATTACAAGTGTATCAGGTGTGTTGTTTAGCCTTAAGGGCTGTGACTGTTCAGCACACTGGCTTTGTGAGCTATTTGTTGCACGTGTTTTGTTTTGGGGCAGCGGTTGCTTGGGTGTCTGCTTTGCAGGTCTCTGCTGCTTAGGCAGATTTTTATTTAGAGCCTCCGAGTATGTTTTTGTGTGTTTATGTGTTTGGTTTGCTGTCGTGGTAGGTCTATGTGAGACTGGAATTGTAGTGAGTGTGGTTTCCTTCTCCTCCTGACTGGTTTCGCAAGTACTGAGTTGAGAGAGCTTTGCCTCCGGTATGGCTATATGGTTGCATCTTTCACATGTGTTGGAATTTGTTGGGAGGAGGAGAGGGTTGTCTGTGTACATGAGGCAGTTGTAACATTGCCTCAAGATTCCCAGATTCACCAGCTGGACCGGAGAGGAGATTGACAACTGACCTTTGGACATGCTAGAATAGTATTGGGAATTCCTTTATAATTGAAAAAAATGGGCCAATGGGGAACAAGGTACTCAAGGGGAGTTTGTGAGGGTGTAGTGCTTTTAATTTTCTAGTGCTGACTTACATAATTGCTTTAGTGAGCAAGTGCCAGGTATCTTTAATGCAATGTGTTACAGGTAACTTAAATGCAAAAACGACAAACAGTAACTTTCTTTCAAGTGAAACAAGGAAATAAGTACAGTAAGCAATGCAGATATCACTAGGGATCCACAGAAGCGCTGAAAAGCCGCGTTTTAGGTGGAATTAGCATTTCAGGGAAATAACAAGCAAACAAACAACAAGCACACAAACAAAGCTAGATTCAGCAGGCCTGTAACTAGTCTATGCTACAGCAAACAAGGTGTACCAATTTCAGTAAGAAACAGTTCAAATATGCAGGCACTATAAGCCTTTAACCAGAAATTCCCAGCTCAGAAGGGCAGAGTCCAGCCTCTCCTCCCACAAGAGTGCAGACCACGAACCTTCTTACTTGAAAATAACTGGCCTGAAGCCCAAGTGCTTAAACCAGAACTAATACACTTTTAGAATAACAGACACTGAGCCCTCAATCAGCAGTCCCCAACTTAGAAGGATGTAAGCTACCTGTTCTGCCACCACTGTGCAGGCCACAAACCTTCCTAATGTAAAACAACTGGTCGAGACCATATGATCAAACAAAAAAAAAATTAAACAAAAAAAAAAAACAGTGCTAGCAGGGGGCAAGCACCCCTGCGCCCCCCATACCCCCCACTATTTAAATATACCAACTCCGAGATCACACTACATTACAATAAAGGGAAATCTTCCCATTCCATGCTCTATGAAGATCCTCATTCAGACCGTTAAAGCTTTTAAAAGTTTCGATCATATGGTCTCGGCCATATGAAAGTCGAGCTTTTAAAAGTTCGACCATCTGAAGGGGACCAGTGTGCACATATCTATATATATCTATTTTTCTATAACTAAACAAAAAAAGAAAAACACATAGCAGCACAAATAAATGGGGTTGTAGATGTACACTGTTTAATTGATTACCACCAACCAAAACACTAACCTTGTTTTTTTCTCAAAAGAGCTTCTTCGGTTAGTAGAAGGTAAGATCAGCTGATTCATGTTTAAAGGACAAGATAGGGAGAACAGCAACTAATCCTACTGACATCTGTCAGTGTAAAACACCTTTTACAAGGTAATTTAAAGTTCATAAATGTGCTAATATCAAAATGGTGCAAAATATATACCTATATTAAATGAAACAATTAAATAAAAATATGTAATATAGTGACCACTAAACAGTGCATCAGTTCATGTCATCAGTTATAAACTGCATTATACTTATGCTGCCTGCTGTCTTCTGGTTGCACAGACTTTCAGGCCATTGTACGCATACAGATATACACACATCTAGTGAATGCACATTATACATCCATTACCTCCTCATTCATACCGCTCACAGGTCCTGTCAGGCATTAGGAATCAATCCAGCCCAGGCATCCAAACACACACACATTCAAACATTATACATTCACCCCCCCCCCCCACACACACACATACACACAGACAAACACTCACACTCTGTCCATGCACCCCCCACACACACAGGTACAATAAGATATGCACTCTATTGCACACATTCAGCACTACTTACGTGGACTGGCAGTGGAGAAAGTTAAATCTGTTGTGCTTCTCCCTTCAACCTGTGCAAATTCCATCCCACTTAAATGCCTAGATGCATGCTGCTAAGCATTCACTTACATAATTTCTACACTGCTGTGCACGATGACTCGATTAGTAATGGCATCTATGATTGCATTTACATGTGACATTTAAATCTCAATGCTCAGTAGTGTATTTACTAACACTCTAATTTGGGTGAGGTGCTGTAAAGGTGAATAAGAGATGAGATATTAGTACATTACCATTTGTTTTACTGGTTCTTAAAGAGATGCTGCTCCAAAAAAAGCAATGATATTTTTAACAGACTTCTAGAGAACTCATAAATGTTTCCGGTAAACTATGTACTGAAAAACAGTAATTTGAAAATAAATGCTAGTCCTGCTGATAATAATAATAATAATAATAATAATAATAATAATAGTGATACGGGAGCAACACAATGTGCTGATACTGTGAGTGAAGCTGGAAGCAGAGAAAGATGAAGAAAGTATGAAGAGAGAAGATGGATGCTTCCTGTTATAGAACAAAGCTTTCTGTTTTTTTTCTCTTTTCATTTTCAAGTTATTCATGGAAATGCATTGCGGTTAGATATTATGTACGTCTTAAAGCGGTTTATCAGTTGTGAGTCATGACTGACTGAATTCGTCAGTTTTCACGATAAATATTTTGGAGAATGACGGGTGCCCAGTAGGAAGGTAGCTGGAATAAAGAAGCTGAACCACAACAAAGTAAAATCTTCTTTTTTAATACAAAATGGTGATCACTTTCTCAATGGTAACCATTGCTTCATCAGACAGTTCATTCAAACAGCAACTACACTTAAATACTTTAAGTCATTACTAGAACAACCAATCCTACCACTCAAAGTTAATTCAGCACTCAGCATTCAATTAATTACTATGGTTACGTTTTGTCTTTAGTTAATTGCTGAAGTCAGAAAAACTCTGTTTAAAAACCACATGCACAAAATGTAAAGACAAGAACATGTGGATAAATACAAATAAAATACATAAAAATACATAAAAAGTCAATAAATAAATGCATATACTCATGTTCCCCATTTAGTAACTACTTATGTGCATAGATATAAGCATAAACATTTATATAAAAAATATATATAAAAGTATAAGCAGTACACACTCAACAACTTAATGAACATATATTCTGCCTAATAAATGCACATGTTGTCCACTTAGTAAATACATATGCTTTAATGCATACATCTCAACAAATACTTGTCTTTAATGATATCTTTGCTAAAAACAGTTCAAGAAATACTGTCATATTGACCCAAACCCCTGCATGTGTTTATGCGGTCTTCTCTTGTTAAAATATTATTATTCTTTTATTTTATTTTAACCTTCTAGATTTTAGCACTGGCTTCAATGGAACACTATCGTTCAAACCCAAACCTCTATATGCTCCTAAATGCAAAATCCATTTTACTTCCATATTTTCAGTAGTATTGACTATGTCCCCCATCCTGTTGCTGACATTCTGGATGTGTAAAACCTGAAACAAAAATATTTGGTCATCCCCCTTATCCAATGTATGCTTAGCCAAAGCACTATACTGTTGCCCTTTTCTACTGCAGTAAAGGTGATCCCATATCCGTTCCCTAAGGTGACGGTTAGTTTTGTCAACATAGAAATGGAAACACGTGCAGTGAGCTACATGCACTACATTCTTAGTATTGCAATCAGCAGAATTCCTTAGCTCCCATAGACACCCTGTTTCTGGGTGCTTGAAAAACCTTGATTCATCTATATACATGCACTCTGTACATTTTCCACATCTATGGGTACCATTCACTGTGCTATCCATCATAGCAGCTATCCTTGGATAGCAAAGCTGCTGTTTCAGATTTTTCTTATTTCTAAATGCAAAATGTGGTTGTCCACCCACTATGTTGGTAGTATGCTCAACTACTAACAACATATGCCAATTTTGTCATATGATGGTTTCAAATCTTTTCACATCCCTTGTATATGGTAAAACCATCGGAATGTATTGTAATACACTATTCCTAATACCTACCCTGTCACTATCTACTCTATCAGAGTAGTAGGGCTTAGCTTTACCTTTCCTTTCTTTGTGTACATTATGGTACACCTTATCAATTTCATGTTCACTGTACCCCCTATTAATGAAACCTGTTCTTAGCTTAGTTTACTCATTTCTATACACTTCCTCTTGACAACATAGGTGAGATGTTCTCATTACCTGACCTCTGATTATGTTAGGAAAAATCCTAGGGTTATGCATACTTTTTTTATGTAGAAAAGATGGTCTGTAACACTGTTTCCTATGTAATTTCGTAGACCATTGGTCATTTTCTCTGTATTTGGTAACATCCAGGAAGTCTAAACTCATCTTAGAACAGTTCATCGTAAACTTTAAAAAGTCACTAGTAGTATTTAGGTATGCATACAGGGGTTTAAGTTGTTCACCATCACCTTTCCAAAAAATAAAAAGGTCATCTACGAAATGCCTGTAAAACACTATTTGGGGATTACCTAATAGATGTTCATATTCCCAGTTAACCATAACCAGGTTTGTATATGTGTTGGCACAACTTGTGCCCATGGCAACCCCTGACATCTGCTTATAGCATATGCCATTGAACATAAATATGTTGTGCTCTAATACCAATTCTAGTAACATACAGAGAAAGTCTATCTTAGTATTAGAGAACTTTCCCTGCCTTGTCAACACTGAATTCACCATGCTTATCCCCTGGTCATTGGGTATACTTGTAAATAAAGACACTACATCTAGTGTGGCCAGCATCCCCGTATCTGCTGTTCCCATTTGCTTCACTGCCCCATAAAGGTCCACCAAAAACTGTTCTGTGTCTTTCAAGACATATACATATTCATTGAGTGCTGTCATCAATTCCTTATCCAGGTATATAGAGATGGGTTCTGTTAGCCATCCTGCCCCTGCTACTATAGGTCTAAATTTTGGGTTATATGGGTCTCTGTGTATCTTGGGAAGTTCATGGATTTGAGGTATGAGTGGATTTTCAACAGTGAAATAATTAAAAAGATCTTTACTTAATAGTTCCATACACATGCATTCATACAAGGTACTGGCAATCTGTTCACTCATTTCAAACACAATTGCTGTTGGTACTTCAACATATACATTTGGATCCAATAACATTTTTTGCATAGCTGTATTATAAAAGTCAGCATTCAATATCACCACTGGTCCCCCTTTGTCAGCGGGTCTTATAACTATGCTGCCATTAGTCTGCAAGTCACACAATGCTTTGAGCTCACTCTTTGTCAAATTATACTTTCCTTCTTCTAAAAAACTATTGTTTCCTGTGCTATAAATGGCATTTTCACAAGCTTTTAAAAAGGTTTCTATATTATGTGGCAATATTGGTACATACAGACTGTTTTTCTTAAACTGAACATCCCTTGCCTCATTGCCATTTCCAAATTGTTGTTTCTATGTTACATTTTTAGTAAACACATGGAGGCATAACAGAAATTCACTAATGTCCATTTTAGTCAAAGGTATAAAATTTAAACCTCTGTTTAATAAAGAAGTCTCAGCTGCAGGCAGATCATATTTGGAAATATTCCATATTAACTCTCCTGCCCATACCCCCACATTTTCTTCAAAGTGTGAGTTTGTAACTGACCTGGTGCCTCTTTCTGGCCCCTGTAAATGTTCTGTTTCACAGATTTTCTCCACCCTGCTCGAAACAGTAGGGGTAGAACAGGAAAAAACTGTTGTTGTCCTCCTTCTATATTAATCTTCCTTCTTACCACGGCTGTAGTTGTAGAGGCAGTTGTTGCCTTATCAATGGTTGCCGAAGATGATGGCACTTCCATCGGTGTAGAGTAAACGGAATGTGCCTCATTTGGTGAAAGGACACTCCCTCCTGGCTGTTGATTCATTGTTTCCTCTTCCTCCAAGAGTGAAATGGTCGTCTCTTCATACTGTACCTGATGCTCCCACCTCGGTCTCTCATGTCGCTCAGATGACTGAACTCGACCTCTCCTCTGCTGGTAGAACCTCTGACTGCCCATTGGTTTCTCTCATAAATTGCAAATTGCAGTTGGTAGTGGACTGCTCTGCAGACTGTGCAGGTTTTGGCCATGTAAAGACATGCTGGTTGGTGAAATCTGTTAGATCCCTACACAGTTTTTTTCTTTTGCTCAAGCAGTCTGGTTTCATAGCGAGGTATCTTGCCAATTAGTTCATGCATGAAAACTTCAGTAGCTGCTTCCCCATAAAGCACAGACAGTTCATGTTGTTGCTGACATATCTTTTCATTAAGCTCTTGTTCCACTGGCTTGAAAACATCCAGCAACAATTGTATATATGCTTTACTGGTGTTAAGATTAATTTGTTGCCACTGGGCTAACAAAATGGGGTAGGTGTTTCCATATGTGGGCATATTAAGTACTCTGAGTCCCCTTGGTATAACATTTAGGTTTAAGCAGGCTTCAAAATGGAACCGTTGGCTCTGGAGCCGCTTAAACCTATACAAGTCATTCTCCAAATTTCTTTTCAAATTACATATCTCAGCTTCATTGATGTTAGTATTAACAGTCTCAGAGTTCATATTAAGAGTACCTGTTTGTAGCAGTGGATTGTCTTGATTTGTCAGCAAATTCAGAAGTCTCCTTTCCACAATAGGAATTGTATAGAAATGAGTCAACTAAGCTAAGAACAGGTTTCATTAATAGGGGGTACAGTGAACATGAAATTGATAAGGTGTGCCATAATGTACACAAAGAAAGGAAAGGTAAAGCTAAGCCCTACTACTCTGATAGAGCAGGTAGTGACAGGGTAGGTATTAGGAATAGTGTATTACCATACATTCCAATGGTTGTACCATATATAAGAGATGTGAAAAGGTTTGAAACCATCATATGACAAAATTGGCATGAGAATACTACCAACATAGTGGGTGGACAACCACATTTTGCATTTAGAAATAAGAAAAATCTAAAACAGCAGCTTTGTTATCCAAGGACACCTGCTCTGATGGATAGCACAGTGAATGGTACCCATAGATGTGGAAAATGTACAGAGTGCATTTATATAGATGAATCAAGGTTTTTTAAGCACCCTGAAACAGGGCGTCTATGGGATCTAAGGAATTCTGTTGATTGCAATACTAAGAATGTAGTGTATGTAGCTCACTGCACAATGTGTTTCCATTTCTATGTTGGCAAAACCAACCGTCACCTTAGGGAACGGATAAGGGATCACCTTTACTGCAGTAGAAAAGGGCAACTGTATAGTGCTTTGGCTAAGCATACATTGGATAAGGCAGATAACCAAATATTTTTGTTTCAGGTTTTACACATCCAGAATGTCAGCAACAGGATGGGGGACATAGTCAATACTACTGAAAATATGGAAGTAAAATGGATTTTGTGTTTAGGAGCACATAGAGGTTTGGGTTTGAATGGTAGTGTTCCATTGAAGCCAGTGCTAAAATCTAGAAGGTTAAAATAAAATAAAAAATAATATTTTAACAAGAGAAGACCGCATAAACACATGGAGGGGTTTGGGTTTGGGTCAATATGACAATATTTCTTGAGCTGTTTTAGCATAGATATCATTAAAGACAAGTATTTGTTGAGATGTATGTATTAAAGCATATGTATTTACTAGGTGGACAACATGTGCCTTTATTAGGCAGAATATATGTATTCATTAAGTTGTTGAGTGTGTACTGCTTATACTTTTATATATATTTTTATATATATCTTTATGCTTATATCTATGCACATAAGTAGTTACTAAATGGGGAACATGAGTATATGTATTTATTTATTGACTTTTTATGTATTTTTATGTATTTTATTTATGTTTATCCACATGCCCTTGTCTTTACATTTTGTGCCTGTGGTTTTTAAACAGAGTTTTTCTGACTTCAGCAATTAACTAAGGGCAAAACGTAACCATAGTAATTAATTGATTGCTGAGTGCTGAATTAACTTTGAGTAGTAGGATTGGTTGTTCTTGTAATGAATTAAAGTATTTAAGTGCTGTTGCTGTTTGAATTAACTATCTGATGAAGCAATGGTTACCATTGCGAAAGCGCCCACCATTTTGTATTAAAAAAGAAGATTTTACTTTGTCGTGGTTCAGCTTCTTTATTCCAGCTACCTTCCTACTGGGCACCTGTGTTTCAACATTTTCAACTTCTGGGCTGGTTTGGATTTATTTGTTTGCATTTTGCAGAATGAGATGAGTTTACATGAATTTATATTATTGGTCTGAAATGTGATTTGAGCTTTGCCATGGCTGATATTAGAAGTTATCATACATTTAATTGTTCCAGTTGTCTATTATGATGATGTTCCTCCTGGTTATCATTCTATAGTATAAGATAATGAAATGAACAAGGGAGGGAATTAATTTAACTTACATAGTTATTATAGTCTTTGACCATGGAATATAACATTCTTTGTCTGCCTATCTATTGTACTGTTTGCCATAGCTAGACATTTCCTGCATATTAAAGTAATTTCAAAATTACACTAATATACCCTATGATGTGGATTTCTTTGAAAGTTAAACTCTGTTTTAAGACTTTTGTGAATACTTTGTACTGTTTAAAGAATATGAATTTTATATAAAATTGTTCCTACAGAAATGTGGTTATTCAGAACTATGTGCAGTCAAGCTGTGATGTTCTGCATGCAGTTTCAAAGTATTTGAACCTACCGTCCACATCTGATGATCATCCCTTATTTACTGATTTATTTGTTCATAGCTCCCATTTAGTGGTGATGAGATTCTACAGAATTTTTTCTTTCAGGTGGGCCTTCCCTTTCCAGGTTGAGTTGGCCTTTTGGCTTCTCTTAGTGAGGTTGCTGCCCACCTGAAATGTGAGATTCAGAATGGAAGATATATATTTTGTAATACTAGGGGAGGAGAAACTAACTAGGGTGGAGCATTTAGTCTCACTGCACTTGAATTTAGCTCCACCCCCCTCTGCTGTGTAATGTTTGGCAGTTTGACCCCAGCTGTGGAAACATATACCAATCTGCACTTGACAGTGCGTAACTATAAGCATTACCCCTCCGCCACCCTCTGAGGAAGTAGTGCTAATGGAACCACTCAGTTCACCTTTCCTGTCTGTCTTCTGTAGCACCCAAACCTTTAATCGGAATTAGGATGTTTGGGACACAGTCGATGCTTCATCCATCAACAGAGCCAGGCTTTAGCCTGTTACTAGGCACAGAACTTTACTATTTATTAGACTTTAAATCCACTTATCATAAACTTGTGCCTCACAGTCCACCCAGGATATATTTTATGAAGAAATGTCATCCCAGGTCATATAGTCTTAAGCACTGTTTGCATTATTTTTTTATTTATTTATTTTTTTGCACTGATCACCTGAGGCACATAGTTCATACTTGAAGGAACATTTGTGTTCAAGCCAGAGACCATGTTAGAACACTTACTTCACATTTTCAGCGCTTACTAAATGGCCAACCCAAGAATCTGGTAATGTCTTGAAAGTATTCATAGAGTTGCATATATGAATTGGTAATTTATTCCATGAATGAGCAATATTGTAGGAAGAAATTTTGAAACATCTTACAGCTGCATAAGAAACAAGATAGTAAAAAGATTACTACCTTATAATAATTTCTCAGAGCAAGTTAACTCCAAACCTTGCAAGATTCTTACCTCCTGATTGTGTAAAGCTTTGAACCATAAGCCTCTTATGAAGCAGTAGTGAATGGAAAATAAGGCCAAGAGTTGTAGTCTGTCAGGATAGTTAAGATGTTGAATATTATGTAGGTGTCAAGTAAATTTTCTTTGTAGTCCCTCAAGGAGATTTAAATTGCCCCTGGAACAGTATTAAAATATAAAATTTGACTCAGTAATTGACCTAACAGAAGTTACAAATCATTTTTTAAGTAAAGCAGAAGATCTAGATTGAAAATTTCTGAAAATTTGACTCCATAAATTTAGGGCTTTAGATTTCATTTTAGGCTTGATGTAGACACCAAGATCTTTAAATAAGGAACTGCTCCCAATAGACGTGTTCCATAATATGATGTCATGATTAATTTTCAGGATCCCATAAGCCATTAAATTGCATTTACTAAAATTGATGTTAAACCCATTCCTATTGAGTAATCAGTGTGATTAGTGATAATTTATCCTAACTTGACATAATCTGATTAATATTTCTATTTTTAGACAGAAAGGAGAATACAATGCTGAAAAGTGCTGGTCTAATGTGAGGGAGACTGGGGTAGACCAAGTGATATGCCTTCCTTATTTGTGAGGTGCATTTTTTTAATCCCTTCCTTGTCTGGTTGACTAACCCATTGCCCACCTTTGCCTGAGTCCAGTTGGCTCTTCTTTTCCTTTTGCAAGGTGAGCCCAGCAAACCGTCCCCCTTCTATTCCATGCCAAATGGGCCCAGTGAGTGCTTCTGCTTCCCTGGAAAGGATTGAATGTTGAGCCCTTTCCCTCCTTAGGATGAGAGTTCATTCCCTGGATTGAACTCTCTAGTCTGCTCCTCTAAAAATTGAAGATGGTGTCATAAGGAACAGGTCACTACTCAGTTAGGTGGACCTAATCCCCCATCCACCTGAAGCTCATAATCCCTGGATTGGCAGCTCTGTAGAACTGTGTATTGCTGCCCAGCCTCTGTGTAAATGTGCTCACGTTCATAAGCATATTATCCCAGGGTGTAGTCCTATGCACAGCACCACTCAGCAGCACATGCTCAAAACATCCTGACCCCATGACTGCAGTACCTAGAGCTCCCAGTAGGAGTCTCCCAAGGAATCAACCAGAGCTGAATCCTTCCCACAAGGGTGGGTGAGCCTGCATCAGCCACTCACTTCCACCTTCTCTTGTCCTGCTTCCCATTGCCTGAGCCATTAATTGATCTTGGGTTAGGTAACAAGGCTTCATACCTCTACTTCATTCATGGCTGCAGTTCCATGGTTATTATTATTATTATTATTATTATTATTATTATTATTATTATTATTATTATTATTATTTGCTGCTTTGCAAGTAAAATTCTTATATGCCTTATAAGTTCATTTGGGAACTGGAGACTGAAATTCCACATAGCAAAAGAGGTAACTGTTAAATGGTGAAATGTATCAGTTTTAACACTTATAGTGCCTTTTCTAAAGGGCAAAACTTTCACTGACATTCCATTTAAATGTCATTCTTATCAAGAGAATTGTCACTCAAAAGTTAATACCTACATGAGGAAGGCAGAAGAGGGACACTGTTTATCATTCTCATCAGTGTCTGACCTCACAGAAGAAATTATATTCTGTATAATTTTTCTTCAGGGGAAGATGAAAATGGTGAACATCATTTCTTATATGTTGAACATAAATACGTCTATTTAGGTAATACTGTGGAACCTGTATTTAATACACCCTTCATAACTAACTGAAATCAGTACTGTATGTGATGGGCCCATACCTGCTTATTGCCCTGTGCCTGTTCAGATTCTTCTGTATGTTACAGTATACCTTCTGTGGGCTTTACAATTGGACAAGAAGTACTTATCTTGGTGAAGGCACCATATATGCAGTGAACATGATGCGCTCTGGAGGAAGTTTTGAAAACATTTAGATGGAGTCACATTTGCAATTGTAAACTATCATGGCTTCCCTACCTAGTGAAAACATACATGGACACCAATCTCAAGCATGCCCAGGGATAACTCTTGTGGTCACAGCCTCTGAACTTGCATCACTCATTGGTGTAGTATGTTCAGCAGTGCAAGGGATGGATGACTTCATTCGATTTTTTCCCAGTTCTGCAGCATATTCTCTGTCTTTATACTTCGTGAGAATTATACTCCGTGAGAGGATCTTTTTTGTTTTCTGTAGTGGAACTGTCAAATATAAATCAGCTGTAGCAGATTATTATTATTTTATTTATTATTTTACATTTGTTAACCGGGTTAGTCCAGCTGAGCATTAGCTCATTTTCAGTGGAGACCCGAGGAGAAAAGCTTATTAAAAAAAATATATAGAAAAGCAGATAAAGAAAGGGATGATCTTTCTCCTTTTATCTTCTTGTAATCCTGCACATTGGGTAAATCTTTCTTCCTTAGAAATCCTTTCCATTATCTCAGGCATTTGTCTTTTCCCGTTTAGTTGGAAATGATACATTTAAGACTTCTTGCTGTAGTTACTTTATTAAAGACAACTTATGCACTGACATTCTGTGAACTGGTCTTGAACTAAGACCCATATCAAATCATTTACTGTCAAAAAGAGTGTTACTGGTAATAACTTAATACTGTCAGATATCTATGTCTTTCAAAGAAGTGAGAATGACTGAAGATATCATGAAGGAATGTGCAAATTGCATAACAGATTATGTTAGGTAAAATAAGTGGTACGAAGGTGCAAGCTGAATGTTACCTTCCATTAGGAGGAAATAATTATGCTGCAAGATTAGACCAACAAATTTCCACTGAAGGTGAGTAGAAAGTCCAGATGTTATATTGCTTTAAGAATTCTTCTCAAAATATATACACTTGGATGTAATATTTATGTAATTATTACTTCCACTTGAAAAATGTTTGCGTCACAAGGTTAAATGTATATTCTAATATACTTTGTTTTATTTCCGTTCCATATATACAGTATGATAGACAGTCCAAGTCGTCTGGATGAGGAGCACAGGCTGATTGCAAGATATGCAGCAAGGCTGGCAGCAGAAAATGCAGCAACAGTAAGTACTTTTGGCACCCTTATTGTAGGGCTACAAAGTAATCCTAAGTTTGCCACTAAATGCAGTTTCAGTACTCTCTGCTGTTGTGCAAATTATTGGTGGTCATCTGGTTTAAGTCATGCAGTGAAGTTCTGTGAGCTGGTTTTCAGCTAAGACCATGTCAAACCTTTTAATTTCAGAAAAATAAAACTAATAGTGACTCCGAAAAGTAAAATATGTTAACAAAACAGAAGAGTAAAGAGAAAACTTCCAGGGAATTTTTTCTGTAAGTCCTGGCATAACAAAGTATTCAGCCTCAGAGGCTATCCAGTGGTGCACTGCAGAGTATGAGGTCCACTGTCAATGGACATTCACTATTGCACTTCCTACTACTCTGAGTATTATTCTAATGTGTATTCATAAGCAGTGTTTGGTAATCAGCAGAGTAGTGCAGTAGGGTAGGAGCCGATTCCTTTTGTGTGTTCTTCTTACAGGGCACATCATCTGCCTGCCCACAAGAGTAGCCAGGAGTGCATATGGAGTCCGGTGAGTATGAAATTGTTAAGGATATCAATGATCTGAGTGAGGCAACTTAGAAAGCTAGGAGCCATGACATCAGAATAAAGTTTCTGCATGTCAGAGTTACCATGCCAGTGACTGAGTTCCATCTAGAAGTTACACTTCCTGTTTGGGTAGGATTTCCTTACTTCTTTCTGATATTTCCTTGGAGGACAGATTGTGGGGACAACTGTAAGGGTAGTAAAATTCTGAAGTAGCATATAGAGGAGTTAGGCATATCAGACTAATGCAAAAAATGTTATAGATGCACAGAAACATATTGTATTCATATTCATTGCACACATCCACTCTTGTGAACATACACTGTGTCATTTGCATATTTTAGTGACAGAATACTTTTTTTTTTTGCTTCTCATACTTAAGTGGTACTATCAAGAACAATGCAATACACTGAAAAAGAAAAAAAAAGAAAATAAATAATAGGTGTCCCCAACTCAGTCTGAGTCATAATTTTTTAACTGACATCAAAAAGCTCTGAGCTACTTTCTTCTGAGATTTTCCATG
Organism: Protopterus annectens; assembly: GCF_019279795.1. Taxonomy (NCBI): domain Eukaryota; kingdom Metazoa; phylum Chordata; order Ceratodontiformes; family Protopteridae; genus Protopterus; species Protopterus annectens. The sequence goes on along the minus strand of NC_056732.1, from coordinate 105,821,790 downwards.
ATGGCAAATTATCCTCCTCCATGAATTCTAAGTATACCTTTTTTAATTTCTCCAGATATTTTGGGTTTCTAATACTATGATGGGAATGGACCCCATTCCTAAGTCAAAGTACAATTAAATTTTATGAAATTAGTATTGTTTCACTCTTTGATGTCAGCCAAAAATGCTCTTTGCAGCACCCGTAACATGCCTAGTAATGACTTTCTGCAATTCTTATGGATTTACATGTATTGGTAGCATGTCTAAATATGATTGAGTACACTTTTTTAGAAAACCCATTGCTCTAACTAGTATTGGAACTATCTAAGTATCTTTCTTCCACATTGCTCTTATTTCTGCTTGCAAATCCTGATATTTTATAACTGTGTCTCTCTGTACGCAGGACACTGTAGTCACTGTGTGTGTCAATTTCAGTGATTAATGCTATTTTTGTCTTTTCTTGGACTATTGTATCCAGTTATCTAGCATCTGTCTTTTGAACTGTTGGTAATGGCTGATTCCATGTGATATAGACTTTATATTTGTCTATGATGCTTTGAGGCTCATGTTTCCAGTATTTTTCAGCCACTTCACTACTATAATGTTTGCAGAATCCCCACTGCAACAGTCTTGCCACTTTATTATGCCTTTCAGTATACACTCCTTCTGCCATTAGTATGTCACAGCAAGCAGTGAGGTGTGCGACAGTTTCCAATTTGATTTTACAAAACCTACATTTGTCTGTTTCTCCGACATGTTCAATGGACTTTGTAAACCAGCATCTACGTAGCCCACTGTCTTTGGGCCTCCAATATTAACCTTTCATCTCTTGGTTTAACTGCACCTCTCCTTAACCATTCCTGTGTTCATTCCTGAACAACATGAGGTTCTTCCAGAAGTTTTCTATACTTCCAACTACAGTTATGCATTTTTTACATTTCTTGCCTTTTCATCTGGTCCTTCACCTTATATTCTTTCTTTTGTTTTTTGGCACATTCAGTTGCTGCCCGATTTTTATCTACTTCTGGTTTGATTTCCATTCCTGTTTGACATTGATATGCTTCTGTTAGGTTAAGTCAAGAAGTCATCTTAGATTTATTTTCTTTATGTTTCAAAACATTCACTACGTTTGGATCTTGTGAGGTCAGCAGATATGTGTGGAGTCCCATGATTGTAGATCTGTACATGTAATCAATTTCAAGGAGGCCCATCCCTCCCTCGGAACGGGGAATATATAATCTTGGTATGCACTGATTTTTATAGATAATTTGGTAAGCATGAAGCATCCTTCTTGTTTTAATATCTAATCTCTCCAAGATGTTTTGGGGCCAATCAATCACTCCAAAACTGTAAGTTAGGACAGGAAGAGCAAAATGGTTTATACCTTGGATTTTGTTCCTAGACGTCAACCCTGTTTTCAGGATTAAATTAAGTCTTTTAAAGTATGCTTACTAAGTTTTGTTCACATTTGTTTATGTTTTATTGCTGATCCTTCATCAATTCCCAAGTATTTATTCACTCCCTCTTGCTCAAGTTCTTTTATATCACATTCTTGTCCTAAACTGATGTTTTCCTGGTGCTGCAGTTTTCCTGCTTTAAAGATTATTTTTGCACATTTATCAAGACCAAATGACATTCTAATATCATCCGAAAACATTCTGACAGCCTGCAACTGTGCTTTGTTCCTCGTCTGATGAGCTATACAGTTTTAAATCATCGACAAAGAGAAGAGAAGTCTTTAGACTTTGTTGTTTTCTAGGAGCCAAATTATAGCCATGGCCTAAGCTGTTAAGTAGACAGCTTAATGGGTTAATGACAAGGCAGAATAGCAATGGTGACAGAGAGTCACCCTGGAATATCCCCCTTCGAATTTTTATCCCTGGGATAATAATTTGTCATTTATCATGGCTTAATTGCAAAATGGTCTGCCACTGTTTCATGGTCACTGTAATGTAGTCGATCAGTATAGGGTGTATCTTATACATTTTTAAGCATTCTTTTATCCCTGAATGTGGGATATTATCAAATGCTTTTTTGTTGTCAATCCATCCCATACTTAGATTCTTCCCTTTTTTACTGTTCTCCACTATAACTTTGTTTAACAACAGATGATCCTTTGTTCCATATGACTTTCTTTTATTGCCCTTTTGTTCTACTCCCGTAATTGAGTTTTCTTCTTAAATGACTATAAACACTGTTGGCATCAATTACTGTGTAAAGTTTATAAGTTGTTGGAAGGCAAGTTATTGATCTATAATTTTTGGGGTAGCTTGCAGGTTCACTCTTAAGTAAGAGCATTGTTTTACCTGTTGTTAGCCAGGTTGGTGTCTGTTTGGAGTACTCATAGAGAAAGTTCTTACTCCTGGCCAAATCTTCGTGCAAAATGTTAATACTTTTAACCAAAGGGTTGGTACTGCATCCGAGCCTGGGGTTTTCCAGTTAGAGGCTTTTCTTAACTTTGTTTCAATCTCTCTGACTGTTACTTCATCCCATTTCATATCCTGTACCTTTCAACTTCTTATTCTTTCTTTTACTTCTTTTATCCATTTAGCATCTTTGTTGTGTTCCACAGGATCTTCATAGATACTTCTCCAAAATGCATCAATTTCTTCTTTTTTTGGTGGTCTTTCAATTCCTTTTACCTTGTTTCCCAATTCTCTATAAAACTTTTTTGGGTCATCAATAAAGTGCTTATTTTGTACTTTTCTTTATATTTATCTGCATATCTTCTAAGATTTTCCAGCTGTGCTGAAATTGTTAATTATTTGTGATAGTGCATGATAGATCCTGGTCTGTTCTAACGTTGTGCATTGCTTTTATCACATCTATCTTTCTTAGTATTTTTGTTGATCTATTCTCTCTTCTATAGTCTTCTAACAGTGGCACTTCTTGTCTTAATTGCTTTATATTTTTCTCTATTCGATACTTCCATGATGGTATTTGATTTTTTCCCCTTCCTTTCCCTCACTACCATGTGTTCTTGTGGTAGAACTTTTATCAGTTATTACTTTATCTGCACAGTAATATATTCTATTTACTTCTGTTATATCGCATGGATCTCTATGGACAGTCCTAATTACTGTGTTCATTTCTTTTATCAGATTTCTGACTTTTAAGGTTTTATTGACCTTCTGTAGTCTATTTCTTTTGTTGGTCTTTATATATCTGTCTATACCTATTAAATCAAGCAACTCTTCTCTTATCTCATTTTCTTCCAAACTAAGGGCGCATCCCTTGTTTTCTATTTCCCTCTAGGATGGTTAAAATATGCTTTGAGAGGTATGCTGCGGGCATTCTGTAGAAAGTTCTATAGCATCTTCCTGTGGCACCTTCTTTTCAGTTTCATCCTGTACCATCTGTTGCTCTGTCATATGGGAACTTACTGGCCTATCACTCATCAACATTGACTGCATCAGAGTTTCCAGTTTCCTGTTCCTTCCCTTGCTGTCTAGCTTCAAGTGAACGTTTATACTGGTTTACTGTGGAATGGTCCAAAATATCTACCTTTTTGTCAAGCTGCCTGGATGTTAAAGTTCATGAACAATCCAGACCAGTTTTGTCTCTCTCCTTAAAATTGACTTTGCAGATAACTTGTTCAGAAATGTGTGGCATCCTAGATCAGAACATCCCCTAGAATCTACCTGACATGATGCCTTATTCCTAGCATGAAGACATACCAATTCTTAGCAATTCAGTACCCAAAAAGTTGGACCAGCCATATAGTGTTGACAAATGTCCTTTTAGAAAATGGACTGAAATCTGATTCATTTGTCATATCTTCATCCTACTAGAACTTAAAAAGAATACAGCATTTGATTTTTCTTTTCCCAGACAAGGAATCGGGATATACTGGACAGATACTCCTCAAAAGCATATGAAACAACATGACTGTTTCTGAAATACTTGCCCCAACATGCATGGTAGCCCAGATACTATATACAGTGGTATTACTTGCAGATTCCCCAGACAAGCATGCCACTGGAAAGTTACTCTTGACTACATCTAACATCTAGTTCCATGTGGTCAGACATACTTTTATTATTTAGAATAATTTTAATTTTATTTTTCATATTTTCCTTGCTGTTCCCACTGGTACCTGCTTCAGATGGCTAGTCAGGTTTTACTTGATCTTACTTTAAAAGGAGCTTACACAGAGTTTGGATGTACAGTTTAAGGGTGAGGTTATCTTTGATATGTCAGTGAACATATTACTAGGGACCTTTAAAGAAGGGGTAAGGTCTTTTCCACTGTGGATGAGCTCTATATCTCATCCCAGTTAAAAAAAAATCCATCTAGTTCTTCTACAGAAGGACTGCGCCATAGTGAAATGAAGGGGGTATGTTTCAGGTTGCCTTTATATCTCTCACTCCCTCTCCTAAGTCCTCCAGGAGGACACTGATCCACTATGGCATCCACAGTGGTCTTGGCTTTGCCAGCAGTTATCATGCAGGATGCTTGGTACATTTTTTTAAGTAAACTTGCACTTTTTACACACATTTAGTATGCCAGTACTTCAGGCCAGGGCCTAAAGTCAACTGTTAGTCTTAGTCACTCCTAGAAATAGGATTCCATGTATTCTCTCTCTCTATGGGACCAGTTAATCTGTAAGAAGTTGCTGGGTCAGGCATTCATCTTCTTCCATAAAGATGTAGTCATGTCAGTCACAGTGGTAGGCTGAAGACTTAACTCATGACCCCCTATTCACCTAGAAAAGACTATAGGCTAACACGTTGATATACGTGTTCAGGTGGCATTGAGTTCTTTCACTCCTCCTAGAAGACAGTTGGAATGTCCCACAGACATGATGGATGTGTATTAGTATAGCAACATGTTAAGAGTGAAACTGCAGATGTATGGCTTTCAGTAGGGAAAAGGCATCTTCAGTGCAGACTCCTACATCTGATTTTCTTCAATCTCAAAGGTGCTTGTTCTTTTGATATCTGTAGGGTAAAGAGATACATGTGTAGAAGTACCTTTGTTGTCATGTTTTTAGAGTTCCATGAAGCTGGAAGTCTTCTAAATGCTGCCTAACTAATTCATAGGAATGCCCATTAATTGAGCTAATTGTCCGGTCTAATGATTTTGGTTTTGCGGGAACAATCTTGAACTTAAAACTGAGCAAAACATACTTTCTTGCAAGTGAATGCAGGACCTTTCTGCCTTGGTTGTTTTGATACCAGTAATATGTATAGTCCAAGTCTATGTTATACTATGCCTGCTAGGCCTAACTGTGTCCACACCTCTGAAATATATTGCCTTTGGTGTTATGCTCCTATTTTTAGCTGTGATGCATCTCCTTTCATGGTTTACCAATTTGGCCATTGGCATGCACAGTTTTATTGGAAGTCACTACAGTGAATTACTAAAAGTTTTTGTTCAAGTTTTCATCTCACATTTATGTAACCAGTAACTCAAAGCGGAAACTAAAACTTAAGAATATAGGAGCTGAGCAAAAGCATTCACAGGCAAATTGAGATGGAAGCTACCCCAAACCTAGTAGTGCAGTCATTAATTTGCTTTGCTGATATTTGAGCTAGCAACTATCATGGACTTCATGGATTTCTTTTTGTACCAAAGCAGGATGGAATGAGAGTGCCTCATCTTGTTGTTTCCCAGTTCAGCTAGACTCCTTTCAGTAGTTTGTATCCTTTTGACAGTGGTGTAAATGTCAGCTTCTTATGAAATGTCATCATTATACCAACTGTGGCTGTTATTATTTTATTTGAGTTGGGTGTTTAAATATCACAGCTTAGGCTGTAAAAAAAAGATATACCCGCATTTTGAGTATAATCAAAAATTTTGCATCTTAGCATAAAAATGCATATGTTGTCTATTGCTAGAAAGAATACTGCACCCCTTGGTGAAATATAGCTTTTGATCCCATTAGCACTTGGTCTGGGATGGATGCAGCAGCAAGAGTCACTGCTGTTAGTTGAAGTTTATTATACAACGACCCCCCCCCCATTAATATTCAAAAACGTGCACGCTGATTGGTCAGTGTGCATGTTGTAAATCGGAGTTATAGTAATGGAAAAAGGTCCGGTCTCCTGGACTTTTTCCATTACTGTAACTCTTTTTTTTTTTTTACAGCAACGGAGAATGCAAGATCTCCATTGCTTCACACTGTCTCGCTATGTTAAACGGATTTAACATAGCGAGACAGCTTTAAAAAAAGCAACAGAGATTTTCCGTTGATTTTTTTAAAGCTGTCTCGCTATGTTAAACTCTTTTAACATAGCGAGACAGTTTGTAAAAAGCAACAGAGATCTTACTTTCTCCGTTGCTTTTTTCAAAGCTGTCTCGTTATGTTAAACCCATTTAACATAGCAAAACAGTTTGTAAAAAGCAATGGAGATCTTGCTTTCTCCGTTGCTTTTGCCCACAGCTCTGATGTACTGTGTAGGCATACGCATGCGCAGTACATCACAACTGCCGCAGAATACCAGACAGCTGCAGAAGGGCAGCAAAGAGACATTATACAATGCCATTATTTAAGAAAAGTAATTATTTTTTTTCTTAAATAATGTCATTGTATAATAGCAATAACCCACTTCTGGGTGTGGGGAATGCTGGATTTACCCATGGTTGGCTTTGTTTGGCCACTCGGGCTTCACCCTCGTGACCAAGCCACACCAACCGTGGGTAAATCCAGCATTACCCACCCCAAGGCGTGGGTTATTGCTATATTAAATGTTGGTGACAGACCTATATAAGAGGGCTACTCAAAAGAAAAGGTGAAAAATGGATTTGTCTTCCATCCTCAGCAGCTTTTATTGTACATCCTCATTCATTTCTGATTAAAAATGCCTGCTACGAATTGCCTGTGGTCTGTCCTGTACTGAGATATGGCAACAACAGTATATTATTAGAAAATTGCTACCAGTATTATCAGTATTCTGTACTATACAGTGATTGTGACAATGTATTTTGCTGTCTCTCAACATGCTATTTTGCACCATGCCCCTCAATAGCATGAAGCTTTCTCAGATATAAAAATAAACATGTAAATAGATAAATAAACATAATAAATAAACATAGATGTAAATAAAGGAAAATATAAATAACTATAAATATTAAAAAATCATGATAAGGGATAAAGCCTGGAAAAATTGGTATAAACATAGAACTCAAAACTGAAATACAGTAATTTAGACATCTTAGAAACCTTGTAAAACTCTGTCAAACATTACAAGCAAATATACTGTACCAACCAGCAAGACAACCTAAAACTTTTTTGGTCATCACTAAATAAACTACTCCACCCTGGCAAGACCCCACTCCCTCTCCAAAAACAAGCAATACAACAGACTCTATCCCCACACGGTTTACTTTCTAATTTATACAATCAGTATTATCTCTCTTAGACTTTAATACATCTGGCCCCTCTCTCTAACCTTGTCCAGTCAAACCCACCCAGATCTCTTCAGTTTTAGTGCAGTACTCACTTCACTCATAATGAAGTTGCTCCTTAAACTAAAAACTACCTCCATAGCTGTAGACCGAATACCATCAGTGTACCTAAAAATGGCCGCAGAAGTCATAGCCTTCCCTGTGTCCATACTAATTAATAGGTCCATAGCAGAAAAATACATCCCATCACTGTTGAAAAAAATCCTACACCATACCACTGCACAAAGACAGCACATCTGCAGAATTAAATAACTACAGACTGATAGCAATTCACTCGCTCCTCTCCAAAATATTAGAGAAATGCATCCGTATGCAGCTGATGCAATACCTAACCTCAAATAACCTGCTGTTGGAAACACAACATGGCTTTAGGCCCTAGCATAGCACCAGTACTGCTCCACTACATTTTGCTGATAAAATAAATCAGCATAGAAACAATGATCTGCTTCTGTCCGCCATGTTCTTAGACTTGTCAAAGGCATTTGATGCTGTCTCGCATTAGCAACTGTTCATTTTACTTTCCTCAGTAGGACTTTCACAATACTCCTTGTTGTGGTTACATAGTTACCTCTCTGGAAGGCAACAAGCTATTAAACAACACCTACTCATACTTTCAACCACTTACTACAGTTGTCCCTCATAGCTCTATCCTTGCTCCTGTCTTATTTACTATATTTATTAATAACCTTCACACCTCCACTCACCATGCTGGTTTAGTTCAGTGCGCAGACAACACAACATTAATATGTGCAGCCCCAACAATAAATGAGTTCCAAGACATTACCCAAATATCTTTCTCATCTGTAGAAACCCGGCTCAGAGAATCAAACCTCCTACTCAACCCCAAGATAACTAAGTTAATCCTTTTTACCTCAAAAAGTTGCCAAAATCAAAAGCAATCTTATACCATAATGTCAGCAAATGACACTGTCATTGAAACTGTAACTCTCAGTAATCCTCTAACCATTATAATAGATGATAGTCTGAAATATGACCAGCATATACTGCTCACAATTAATTCTACACACCAAAAACTAGGCTCCCTTTATAGGATCAGTGGATTCCTTACAGATACTGCAAGATAAACTAGACACCACCTTCTTACTGACAACTCTGTTACACACTGCTCCTACATTAACAAACTTAAACAATACTCAAAGAAAGAAATTTGACTCCTGTTACAATAAAATAGATAAATGTGCCATCATTCTCCATTATAAGCCCCACCATTGTTATAGCTTAAAGAAATTGAACTAGCTTTAACTGCACAACTAACATTCACAAATAACTACAGCACACAAACTCATTCATCATCCAGAAAATGTCCCTCAACTACAAAACCTATTACTGTCCCATTGTAGAACAAGGGGCCTCCGTTTTAGTAACAAATTCTTACTACTCACAAATAAGTAAATAATGTTGCAGGAGACTCACTCTACTCCCATTACATTGCTAAACTCTGGAATAGTATCTCCTCATAAATAAAACTCCCTCAACAAATTCAATAGTTTTAAACCACTGCTTAAACAAAACCTTAACCAGTCCTGATCCTGCACATGCTCATCACCATTTTAAGACTTTATGCTCACCATACAATACTCTCCAAATAACCTCCTTAAACAGAATACTCTCAGCTTCTCACTGAAATGACAAAGCAATTTTTGTACGTAACTGATGCCTGTTCAATCCACTAAGTGGCATGTGGGCTTTCCTTTTAGTAACTTCTATTTCTGTAAAATCTTAAAATGTATAAATGTAATTACTGTATGTGTATAAATGTAAATAGAAATGTAACTACTGTGTGTTTGACTGGTACTAAGTATAATGTAATGTAAACAAATGAAACTTTTCTCCCCGGGCCTCTGTTGAAAATGGATATTACCCAGTTGGACTTTCCTGGTAAACAAAATCAAATAAATAAATAATGAGTAGCAAACAGTGATTATTGCCTATATTGCAGGATATCCTAGAATAAAATCCTAGTGTCACTTTTTTATTTATACCTTGCCCTTTCTTTTGCTAGCTATGATAATTTGTTTGGTTAATTAGCCAATGAAGCCAGCACCAAAAATGTCGGTGTCATAAGTAGTTATATTTTGCATCTTCTGTGACACACTCAGTTTTTTTAATGTGTAGCTTTGAATGGGAGTGTCTCACAATCCTGCTTTTGTCCAGATTTCTTTGGGTCTGTGAGTTGATGGTATGACTGCAACCTGCATTTTCAAAGCATACTTGGCATATGTCTGTGTGAATTCTCTAACACAATTTCAAACCCATCACAGTTCATCAAGTTTGCTCTTTTTTTAGCTGTTTGCTAACTGGTGCAGCATGGCGGTCCTTCCTGAGGAACCTACAGACCAATGCTCAATTTCTGCCTGGCACAGATGCTTATAAGAGGGGCCCTCCTGGCAGAATGGTAATCAGATGTCAGTTCTCCCACTGTCTACATACTGAGGATAGGGGGTCGGGATCTTTCATAAACAGTGTGGAGCTCTACAGTCCCGAATGAGAGTCCTTAAGCTACCCCTTCCTCCCTTGCTGATCATGTCTGACAACAATGCAGTAGACCTGAACAACTAAAGTACATCTGCTGTCACTGTTTGCTACCCAAACCATTTCTACAGAGCCCCTTTAGAGTTGTCATTTGTGCTTGAACTGTAGGACCAGTATTAGGAAAGTCTGTATTCTTGAGTTGGAAAACTATAGTTATGAATGTACCAAGCTTCAAGACAGCTTGTCACTAGATATTTACCCAAATGATTTGGAACATCTGTTCTAGGAATGAGGTTGGGTCCAGGTGGACCTGTTTACTGGATGCAAAAATGAAGCCCTAGCTCTCTTCAACTTCATTTAGTGGAATATAATGGAAGCAGTAGGTGAAAGCCTTCTTTTTTAAGGACATTTTTTATCAATAATGTTGGTTAGTGGACAGAGATTGGTTTATAGTCTTTTTGTGTTTTGGTTGAATGCATTTTTGAAAGTGGGATAATGATATGTTTTAGCACTGGAGTGACAATTCCTGAAGTAAGGGATAGCTTGAAGATATAGGTAAGTGATTTGGCAATTTTATCAGCTCTTTTCCTAAGGAAGTTAAGGAGCATTGAATTGACATTAGAAAAGGAGAATTGTACGTTTTTTAATAAGGTGTTGGCTCCCTTTACAGGGAATTAGAAAAGAGCTCTGTAGTCTGCTAAGGGATACTATCCCGGTAGAAGGTTTTAATCTGAAGATGTGTGATTCATGGGGTTCAAGGGGTTTATGATGGCTTGGATAGAGGAAATGAGAAACTTTTTGTAGTCATCTGCAGAGTTGTTCATTGGGTTGGAAGTGCTTAAGGAGTCTGAAGGGCTTATGATTTGGCATATGAGGGACATTATTTCCTTCCAAAAATGTTTAGATTGCTTGTGGTACTGTTTTCCCTGTCCCTTAAAAATATGGATTTGGCAGAGGAGGTTGCTATTCTGGTCTGATTTGATTTTTAAGGGAAAGGTAAAACTGGTGTACATAGTCATCTTTCGAGTTTTATTTCCAGGTTGTCCAGCCTTGTTTCTCTGTTAAATGAAATTCCTGATATTTGAAATTCAAGGGTGTTTGACCCCTCCCCCCCATCTCCGATACGTAGTGGAGAATAGCCAGTCTTGGATTACAGTGATGATTCTGATGAAAAATGACACATTAACTACCGAGTCTTGAATGTGGTAAAGGAGAAACCAGTTAATAGTACCCACTTGCAGATCATGTGTGTTTAATCGTGATCATTTGTGGGAATATGTTTTATGGATTTGGAAGACAGTAGGATAAGGGTCATAACTAGAGAAGAATCATATGTTGGAGTATGGACATAGGGAATCAAGTTAAGTCAGGGATTAGACTCAGCTGAGCATATTTGTTAGTGTGTGTGGATGTGAAACTTTCCAAAGAATCTTGTTGACATTCACCTTTCATTCTTTTCCTTTAGCTGCATTATTAGATGTTCGTCACACCTTTAGCTGAATTATTAGATGTTCATCACACCTTTAGCTGAATTATTAGATGTTCGTCACACCTTTAGCTGAATTATTAGATGTTCATCACACCTTTAGCTGAATTATTAGATGTTCATCACACCTTTAGCTGAATTATTAGATGTTCGTCACACCTTTAGCTGAATTATTAGATGTTCATCACACCTTTAGCTGAATTATTAGATGTTCATCACACCTTTAGCTGAATTATTAGATGTTCATCACACCTTTAGCTGAATTATTAGATGTTCGTCACACCTTTAGCTGAATTATTAGATGTTCATCACACCTTTAGCTGAATTATTAGATGTTCATCACACCTTTAGCTGAATTATTAGATGTTCATCACACCTTTAGCTGCATTATTAGATGTTCATCACACCTTTAGCTGAATTATCATCACACTCGGGCTAGGTTAAATGGCAAAGGGATAAATAAGCTTGTATAGTGACCTTGTGGACTACTTGATTCTAAAAAAGCCTTACTTTCAAAGCTCCTCATTAGCACTCTTCAAGAATAATCTTGATGACTGGATGGGAAATAGGAAATTCACCCCAGGGATCACCTCTGTGGCTCTGCTTGACAGGGGCACAGGAAAATAATTTTCTTGGGTGGAGAAAGCTAGGGTACCTTTTTGGCGTGGCTTATATAGGCCCTAGGGCCAACAGCCTAGTACCTACCTATGAATGCATTTGTTGCAAGAGTTATTTCAATGAAAGTTGATCTGGGAGAACCTCTTAAGAAAACTATCCTTTTGAAATAATGTATACAAATGGATCGTGGAAAGCTAGTAAATTCAGAATATTCTATCTTGTCATCTATGAGAAGCTGATCCAGTCTGAACTTAAGTATATGTCCTGAATCGCAGTGTTGATATGTAAAGCAGTGCCTCAGAAAGGGGTGTAAAACAACTGTCTTTTTTATTTAGCTTTAAATTAATATTTGTACAGTTATTTAATGTGTATATTCTACAGATTACATCATTGTTCACAGAAGTTTTACTTTTCCTGCAATGCAGCAGTGTCAGAGTTGATTATAGTAAGTAGTGATTTGTGTCAGGGGCACATACCCAGCCTAAGTAGCACTGGGGAAGGGAGGGACAGGGGCACATACCCAGCCTAGGTAGCACTGAGGAAGGGAGGAAAAGGACTGAGCAGGAAGGGGTTATCTGTCTTTTTTTTTTTACGGTAAACTACTGTAATCTTGATTGTTCCTTGTGGAACAGAGCATAAGGTTTCATCACAAGGTTTACATGTGCATGTGCGTGTGTCCTCTTTCTTGGCATTATTGGAAAATAGTGGAAAATAGTACCAGCCCCCCCACCACCACTTTACGTATTACACCCCAAGTGTAATGTAAGAGGAAATGAAAGGGATATAATTACTATCTCATAGGCAGTTAACTTGGATCTGAGGAGGCTGCAGGGTTGAAAGAAAAAAAAATTAGATGTTGCTGCTTTCTGTTATTTACATATCCTTGATCCTTTATATAGTCTGTCAAATTATTATACAGAATTTTACTTGGTAGAAGAGATGAGCTCATATCATTAGACATATAGAAGATCTAGGCCTTTTTTATAGCTTTAATCCACCTGAAGAACATTTCCTGAATCTAATTCTGCAGTAGGATCTTCTGTCGCACGTATACACTGTAGTGCTCACTTGGCTGAGTTGCTATAATGATCTTATCGTAGGTTCCTTAGATTTAAATTCTAACTATGCTATCTAATGCAGAATGCAGTTGACAGGATGCTGGCTTGAATTCCACGGTCTGTCACTATTATGCTTTCACTGCATGTTTCATACTGGTTGCCAGTTGGCTGGAAGATCACCTCTAAAGTGATGTTTTTTCTGCTTTTGTCCTGTCCAATACTAGTCTTGCTTAACAAAAACACTTGTTTTAGCCTTCTTCCACCCCACACCCTCACTGCCTGGCTCACTGGTTCTGGTAAAGCAACATTTAGTCCTAGAAACTTAATACTGCAGCCGTCTAAGGTAAGGCTGTTTTGTGTATGCTACAGTCAGTTTGTGGAATTGCCTTGTTATTTTAGTTAAAAGTATAACACAACAACGCTTTTATATCCCGTCTGATCCACATATGAAAATATCATTACCAACCCCCTTTTTTCTAATTTTCTACAGGGGGTTGGGGTGTCATGTTAACTGTCACCATCTCTCTCACTATTCAGTGCCACACTCCTGCCTTCTTTGACACTCATGCCTGACTGTTTCAGATCTTCTGTCACACAATGCATCCACCTCTTTGCTGGATTCTCTAGTTTCCTCTTGCCTTCGTCCTGTCTTTCCCAAATCTTCTTCACCAGATTGTCTTCTGCTTTTCTGCACATGTGGCTGAAACACCATAATGTGTTCTCTTTGATCTTTTCTGCAATTGGAGCTACTTTGTCTTCTGCTCTTATGTCCTCATTTCTTTATCTATCCCATAGTGTGCATCCCATTACCCTTCTCAGGCATTTTATTTCCATCACCTTTAGTTTTCTCAGCTGCTCTGCCTTTACTGCCCAGGTTTCTGTACCATATAGTAGTACATCTTGTACACCTTACTTTTCAGCTTCTTTAGCATTCTTCTGTCATATACTACACCTGACACTACATCCCAATTGGCTACAGTCCTGATTCTAACTTTCACCTCGTCATTCAGACTTCCCTTCTCCTTAACCACTCCTCCCAGATACTTGAAGCTGTTAAACTATTCCACTGTTTTCCCTTCTGTCTCAATTCTCAGCTTCTTCAGAACTCCACTTACTGCCATTACAACTGTCTTATCTGTACTCAGCTTCATCCCATGTGTCTTCAGTTTTGCATTCCAGTCCCCTATCCTTTGCTAAAGTTCTTGCTCAGAATCTGCCTGTAATGTCACATCGTCTGCATACAGCAACTTTGTTGGTCTGTCCCATCTGACCTGTTTCTAATGTAGTTCATCACCAGTATGAACAACAGTGGGCTTAGAGCTGACCCCTGGTGCACACTCACTCCTACTGGGAACCCCTCTGTGAGACCGAGCAGTGTTCGGACTTGAGTCATTTGGTCCTTGTACATAGCCTGCACTAATTCTACTAATGTTTCTGTGACTACCGCATTACTTCCCAAATCAGCTTTCTTGGGACCTTGTCATATGTTTTCTCTAAGTCTAGGAATGCCTAGTTGGACTCTTTCCTGATATATATCTTCTTCTCAACTGTCTGTCTCACTGCAGACTTTGGGTCAGTTGTGCTGCCTCCTGATCTGAATCCAAACTTTTCATCTTCCATCTTAGTTTTTAGTACTCTGTGTATCTGTTTATCAATCACCCTCTCTAGAATTTTCATGCATTGTGATGGGAGTTTGATGCCTCTGTACCGCCCACAGTTGTGGATGTCCCCTTTGTTCCTGTACACTGTCACAAGCATGCTTATTCTGCAGTCATCTGGGAATATGCCTATCTCTCCACACTGCTATAAGTACCCTCAGGAGACGCCTATCTCATCTAGCATCTTGATCATATCTGCTGTGACCTCATCTGAGCCTGCTGCTTTCTCTGACTTCATTTCCCTTCGTGCCATTCTTATTTCTTCTAGTGTGTGCTCCTCTTCTTGTCTCATTGAAGGCCGTGTCTGAGTCAGTACAGCTTCTGTGTTTTTTTTTTCATTCAGAAGCTGCTGGAAGTACTCCTTCCATCTACCTTTAATGTCTTGTGGACTGGGGAGCAAGTTGTTGCCGGCATCCCTTATGAAGGGTGTCTAACTATCTTCTTTATCTGTCTGTCTTTGCCTTCAGTCTGAGTTTCTTTGTGCCACCTACTGAGTCACTTTCCAGAAGCTGGTAGAGTGCCTCTGATGCCCTGTTCTTTGCCTCTCAACTCCTTTCTTAGCTTCTTTGTTAGCCAACTAGTATTCCTTCCTATCCTGCTCCATCTTTTCTATCTCCTACCTTTTCCTGCACTCCTTTCTTTTGATGACTTCCTGGACTTATGCATTCTACCACCATATTTTCTTATGTACTTTAGTTCCATACCTGCCTCAGCCACATATCTGTTCTGTAGTCCTCACACATCCAGTTTTGAGATGCTGACATTTATTTTCTTCAACTCCACCTATTTTCTCCTCTTCTTGGGATGGTAGAGCCCTGAGTAATTATCTGAGCTGTTGTAGTTTCATTCCAGTCAACTTCCAGATCTTCATCCTGGTCGCTGTTGACCTTAGTGCCTTCTCTGACTATTGCTCGCAGCTGATTGTGGTAACCAGTGGTTTATGCTGTAGGTCAACTACTCAGGATGACTTTGCAATCAGTTATTCTACCACAGTGCCTTTTCCTTACTAGGAGGAGGTGTATCGGAGTTGCATGTTGACCAATCTTGTTTGTGATCTTGTGGCTGTGTCTGTTACCGAGCCATGAGATGGCTACCATCAAGCCATTTGCTAGACAGAAGCCTAGAATGGTCTCTCCTTCTTTATTCCTGTTTCTCCACCCATGTGGACCCAGGCAATCCTCATATCCTGTTCTGTCAGTCCCAATGTGTGCATTCAAATCACTCATTAGGCTAAGCTCATTAGGCTAGGCAACTGGACAACAGGCGACCAATAGCTTATGGCAGGCAGGCACACACTAGCCAATAGTGGCACATGCACCCCATCCCACCATTAGCATGGGTCCCTGACATAGTTTGGAGTAGGCTGGGTCTTTAACCTGCTTATCACCTCCCATTTTGCTGACATTAGTCAACATGACTGAAATCACCTAGAGCCACATTTTACACCATCGAGTAGCTAGCCCTTCCATGGTGTGCAGTCTATGATCTGGTTTTCCTGCACATCACAGTAGATGGCCAAAGCAATTAGTCTATACAACTCTTCCCCCTAAAGGGCACCAAGTAAAGTCGGTGCTGCTGTCCATAGCACCATTCATTGGTGAGTTTGAGAGGGAAACACTCAGTATGTTTTTTTTTTTTGGACTTAGGAAGAACCCCACAGAGACACAGGGTGAACATGCAAACTCCAAACAGACATTGGCCAGAGGTCAGGATCAAACCTTGTGCATTGTGCATGAGAGGCAAAGACCTTAACCATTATGCTGACTAATCTTTTTGAAAATATATAAAATCTAAATTTCTGTACTGTGCAGTCTGTAGGAAAATTGCAGACATTTTCAAATCAGAAATTCAAAATTTGTATGACTGCAGGCATTCAGAGTTCATAAGTGCTCATAATGAGTATGAACTGCATTCTGAAACATTGTAAAACATGCCAGATGTGAACATTTTATTATTTATTTATTTCAGTATGATGACCGGGGAAGTCCACTGGGTCAAGAAGAGCCTGCTTTCAGTGCAGACCCAGGGAGATAAGCTCCAATGACAAATAACAAACAAGTAAATTACAAATATATACAAAGCAGTATGATTAGTTACATCAAGCTGAGAATACAGTGTAATACATATGAGGCATAATACTTATAATTCATGCAAGGAAATACAGATAATAGAACAGTGGTGGAAAGTGTACACAGTACAGTGTACACTACACAGTACACAGTTATAGTACATACTATATGTAATAAAATCACAGTTTTAGATATAAGAAGATCCAACAAGGTTAGCTGCAGTGCAGCAGGAGGCTGTCCTTTGTAGGTAGTGGAACGTAGTAGTAGGCAATGTTTTGGTATGAGAATTGGGTCTGGTAGGGGGCATGTATAGACCCAGTATAAATCAGAATAACAAACACTTTAAAGACAGCCTAGGAAAAACGTATACCCTGTCTGCTTCTACAAATCAGTCAGCAGGCTACAATCCTGTTGTAAAGCTTGTACTATTGATATATAATGCAGGTGGTAGTAAAACACTTGCAGAATATCATTCTTGTTTGTGAGTAGGCTTCTGGATAGATGGAGTTGTTTACTTTAAGAAAACATTTGACTTTGGAAACGTGATGGACCAAACTCTTGATCCTTACTATGGCCTCATGTACACTACTGTACTTAGGTTATTTCTGTGTTTTTTTATTTTTATTTATTTTCTTCAGATGAGACCTTAAAACAAGGTCCAGCTTTCCTCTCTGCATTCAAATCCTTCCATTCTTTACTTAAGGGTGTATTTTATGCTACTGTACTCTCCTGGGTTGTGCTTGAAAAGAATTCTTGAAAGAAATCTACCTGCCTCATTCTAGTGTCAAAATGATGAATTAATGAATGAATTATTTATGTACACAACATATAACCTCTTACACTTTCTCCAGCATTAAGCATAAACAGAAAAGGGTACCAAGCTTAAAGTCTAATGTGTGTGTAATGAATAAATAACATTATTTTTGTTATTTCTATGAAAAAAGTCAGTTTGTTTATTTAAAATGCAATGCTTATTACTATACAAGTGCAGAAGAAAAGGAAAGTAGAATATTGCATCAAAACTCAAACAATTCTGAGTCAATTTGTTCAGTTAACTTGGCCCACAAGGTACCATACACAATAATGTATTTTTAAGGTGAAAGCGCTAAGTTATTTAAGCTGTTCACATAGCTGGAATAAACGACACGTGTTTTTATTACTGCTTCAGTCCGTTTGTTTTTTATTTTGTTGTAATTCTGAGTCAATGTTTTACCGAACTAGCTAAAACTCAGAAAAAAGATAATATTCATAAAGCAGTTAAATCAGAAGCTGTCTAAAATTAAGAAACTGAAAGTTTGAATAAATGCGTCTACCAAGCCTAGAAGACTCTAACAGATGAAATATTAAGAATATCTGAAGGGTAGACTGTACCTGACATACCCGAATCCAAGATGGTAAACTCTTCCAGAGGATTGATGAGAGATATGAAAAAGACACTTTCTTTATCTGATCTTTCCAACTGTACGTTTGGAATGACTAACAGCCCAGATGACTAAAGCTGCTTAGCTGCAACATAGGGTCACAACAGCGATTTAAAAAAGACATGACGTGCATGGCATGGAAACTGAGAATCAGGAGCTTAAAGATGCATCAGGTTCAACAGACAGCCAGCACGTTCTGCAAGACTCAGATAATCATTTTGGCAGCAGAAGTCTGAAATCATTGTATATGTGATAGATCGCTATCCAAATGCCCATGGTTCAGAGTATTACAACAGTCCAAGCTGTGCAGTGCTAACGTATTTACTGCTGTTTGAAGGTTTAGTCTAGACAGACAGTGTTTACTCTGAGCACCGTTTCTGAGGGGAAAATAACATGTTTTCAAAGCAGCTGATACCTTATCCCAAAAAGTCAGCTTGTCATCAGAAATTATACCCAGATTATGAACATGAAAAATAAATCCCTTCTGATTATCCAACAGTGATCATTTGCATCTTAGTCAAATCAGATCATGTCCAGTCAAGAATGGACTCCAGTCTTCTAGCATAGGAAAATCAGAGAGAAGAAAAGGTATAGCTATGTATCATTACCATAATAGGGTCATAAGTGTGTACTGAGCTAACAACCACTGGGGCCTTTTTAACCCTAGCCATGCCTCCCAAATCACTGACAAGTTCTGGTACCCTTTGTAAGTATAAGTAGGGGATTTGGAGACGAAACATTTACAAGTAGGGGCCTGGGAGATGAACCATGTACAAGCTGCCTATGTCCATTGGAGACAAAGGGGCCAAACCAGGGAGTAATTTCCTGTTCCCCAATCAATTGTCGAAGTTACTCTTGATTTTGGTTAGGGAGTGACTCTGCTTCACATTGAAGGGGAGCCTGTTCCAAAGAAGGATTAGTCTCTGGGATACATGCCTGTCTCTTCAGCAGGTGCTATTTATAACACAAGCAAGGTCAGAGTCTTCAGAATGGGTAGTTCTGGTGCTGTTTGTTTTGTGGATATGCAGGAGGTCCATCAGATTGGGGTCTGAAGATGCCTTGCATGCTAGGCATAGTTCTTCCCTCAAAAGAGTGTAGGAGATGGAATACAGGGATAAGACACTGAGGCAGTTTGCATGAGATATATGTACATCCTGTATTCTTTTACATAGGAACCAATGTGGACATTCCAGTTGTTGGATGTGTCTGGTTAGGTACATTCCATAGGGGGTAATTTACTCAGTGATAGGTCTAATGAGTGCTGAATACAGCAGAACAATGACCTTCTTGGACCCAGATGTCAAACCCTTGTTTATAGGTTGCACAGCATAGGATGATTACGGTCTACTTGTGTCTCCAATTCTTTGACTACTGAGTCAGCTCTTAGGGGTGTGTTGTCAGTATTGATAGTTACCAGGGTGGATGCTTTCCCAAATGACACTGTTATACATTTCCTGGCATTTAGTTTTAGTCCATGGCTCTGACACTTGTTATTTGTCTGTGTTAGCCCTTCTTGTAGAGCATTAGTGTCAGTGGGGGAATTCTATGATTTCTGTTATTTTACAGTTGTTTGCAAGCCTGGTCAGTCAGAGGCTGTTGACATTGGCCTTGACTCTGGAGAAGTAGATGGCAAAAATGAACAGTCCCAGGAACTCGTCTGATGACTGGCCTCTTTGTAGATGTGGAGTCCTCAATTCTTACTTCTTGTGTCCTGTCTTTGAACCAACTGACTATCCACCAGGTAGCATAAGGGTTTATATCTAACCTCTTGAGTTTGTCAGCAATGCCTAAGTAGGGTATTGTATCACTTGCCTTGGCCAGGTCACGTTAGGGCAGTGTGAACCATTTTTCCCTCATCCATTGATTTGGTGATCTTATAAAGAAGTCCATCATGTTGAATAGGCATGACATGCCCTTACTGAAACAAGACTAGGTTTGATCCAGTATCTGGAGGTTTCCTATGGTATTGATGATCATTTCCATGATAATTTGTATTTGTATATGAGACTAGTGAGACTTATAGGTCTGTAGTTTCCCAAGTATATAGATTGCCTTAATTTGTACAAAAGGATGTTGGTTGCCTTTCTCCATTCAAGAGGCTAGAAGCCTGTGTGGAGACTACGGTTAAGTAGTAATTCCAGAAGGCCTGAAAGGTCATGTTTTGTACTATGTAGAAGGCAGCCTAACATTTTGTTGGGGCCCATCAATGCAGTGCTCTTGACCTTAGAGACAGCATTGAGGACCTATTCCCTGGTGATAGTAAGGGAAGTTATATTTGATAGTATTTCCTGAGGTAAGGCCAGGGGGGCTTAAAGTTAGAGATTAATTTGTCTGTCAGTACATTTGCTATATGTTCTGGCTCAGTATAGGTGGTTCCATTAACAGTGAGCTCTGCACACAATTGTGTATTGCCTTTGAGGTTATGTACATAACTAAAGAATGCCTTGTGGTTACCCTTACCTGGGAGGTCAAATTTACCTCAAATTTGGCTTTGATAGACTTTATTTATCCCATGAGTTGTTTGTTTAATTTGATGAGAGTACTTTTATTCTGTTGGGTGCTACACCACCTAATGTCTGCCATGATTTTCTTCCTTTTTTAAGACAGCCTGTTGAATTTGTGATTCCTCCAGGGTGAATTTTTTTTTTTTTTGAGTTAGTGGCTGTGAAAGTAGAAGTCAGCAGCTCTACTGCTGGGTACAGCTGCATCTATACAGTGATTAACATGCTTGTGCAAGGTTTTGGTGAACTATTCTACGTAGGCAGCAGTGTTCTCAGGGTTTGGGAGGGCTTAAAAGTTTGCCAGGTTATAATTTAATAGTAAGAAGTTAGCCTTGGAGTAGTTTCTGAATTTTCCAGGGTTAGCTGGGGTTCCATGTTTTGTTTTTACTTCAAAGGAGACTGTTTTATGGTCTGACCTTACCAGAGAGTACATTACACTAGGAGGTGTGCAGTGTTCTCCCATATTAGCGAGGACCAGATCCAGTATGTTTGCACCCCTGACTGGCATTTTAATAATCTGCTTCAGGAAGTTTGTGTTTATAAAGTCCAGGAATCAATGTGCCTGCTCATTTGGTGTCATATATAATTCCCCAGTTAATAATGGGGTGATGAAAGTCACACATAAATATGGTATTGGGTTAGACAGTGAGTGTTTCCAGTAAGTTCAAATACTTGATATGAGTTTTCTGGGTCATAGAGAAGGATCAATAACTTGCAAGAAAGTGCTTTAGAATTCGCCTGTGGTGATTTGAATGTGGAGAATCTCAAGTATATTGTCATGTTTGACCAGCCTTGAGGTGTATTTATTTGTGATATATAATAACTGCTCTAAATGTGTGGAAGGCAACCCATGTCTCAGTGACTGCACAGATGGCAACATCCTCTATAGTGAGAAGAGCTTGTAGGGAGTGGAGTTTCTTGTTTGGACTCCTGGAGTTCAGCAGTAGCACCTTTAGATTTTCTTGATTTTGATTTGCTGTGATGGAAGGATTGTCAGGTTGACAATGTTTTACCTAATATTCAAAAGCCTAGAGAGGAGAGGTGCAGATCATCCCTGGCAAAACAGTGCGGTCTGTTGACAATCTCCTTTCATGCTGGCAAATATTGCATGCATCCCCTTAGAGTGACAACAGAAACTAAGCCAGTTATTAAAGTCACTTATGTTCTGATCATATTGTGGCATCATCCTTTGAGAAGGTAGAATCCTGCTCAGTGCCAGGCTCATACAAGCCTTGTCTAGGAGGTCTTTGTAGTTTTGGAAGGCTATATTTAAGTGCCTTTGCATATGTGGGTCTATGTGTCTTTGTGCTGTGTCTGATGGCTGCAGTGTATGTACTACTGACAACCTGACTGATATTAGGAATACTTTTATATAACAGCTTTGCCTCCAATCACATTGTGTAAATACACCTCTCACATACCGTATCAGTTTGTTTGAGAATTAGCTGGTTGTCAATGAACATGAGACAGTTTCTACATATACTCAAGATGCCCATATCCACCAAGCCATCATAGCTCTCCACATCTTTGTGCAGGACACGCCGGCCTTAGGCATAGGTGAACTAGGCGACCACCTAGGGTGCCGTAAAGGCCAGCCTGTTAAAGGGTGCAGTTTTTATTTATTTGTGCGTTTATTTTTTAAGAAAGCATGTGCTCTTCTCTGCTCCCTGTTGAAGTGTAAAGCGCCATAAAGGACAGCCTCTTAAATGGCGCATTTTTTATTTATTTGTGCATAATTTATTTTAATTAAGAAAGTGTTGCTGCTGACATCATCACATGTGGGGAGGGGGGCATGCATGCGTCATGACGTCTGCTTCATGAGGCAGACTGTCAGCCTGTTAGAAAGTGGAATTTGGCTGAAGGGTGGGCTTGGACTGTGTGTACTCTCTCTCTGTTTACTTCCTGTTCATTCTCCAACTGCCGTGGTGGTTGAACAGTGAGTGAGTGAAGTTGAACTAAGTGCTTCAAGTGTGTGAACCCCCGGGTGAACCTGAACAGATGGAAAAATAATAATTTCTTTAGCAGGCCAGGATGGGCACGGGTGGGCAGCACAGCAGTTCAGTCTGCAATCTAAACTTCAAAATAAATGAATGAGATTTCAGCAAGGAGTGTAGATCTTCAAGTAGGAATCACAGTATTAAAACTGGGATATTTCTTTCTGAAAAGGTATTAGAAATTTAGATTATCACTGGCGTACACTGTTTTCCTATGTAGAAAAAAAGTTTGCATTTCCCTTTTGTTTCTACCAGGGAACTGTTATTGTAGAATCTGCTGTGTGTTGCAAGTTTGTTTACTTTATCTAAAGTTAATGCTTTACCGCACCTGCATCATTCTCAGTATAGCAGAATGAAGTCTGGAAACAAGACTGCATTGCTACCCCCTTTTCACTTGTCTGCAAGTCCACACGTTTAGAATTGTGCTCCTGACCTTGTACATTTAGTTTGTTGCAACTACAGTATACTAAGGTGCCTTTTTGTGATATGTTTCAGTGTGCTTTTGTTGTGTGTTGGTCTGTTTTGCAGAATAATGTACTTTAGTGCTATAAAAAGATGTGGTTTGGTTCTGACAGGCAGTACTTGCACTTTTGATGTAATTGTTTTCCAGACAACCAATTCCATAGTAGTTCAAAAACTTAACAATCATGTGAATTTCTTTTACGCACCCCATCACAAATGTGGTTACAGCTGTTGTTGTTATGCCAAGCCTCTTTCTGCAACAAACATAGGAACTGGGACAAAGAAATACAATTCCAAAGAACCACTAATCTCCCCTATCTCCCCTGTTTTTTTTCTGTGCATCTTTGCTTTATGTGTCAGTAATATTTGCTAACAGCATTGAAGTATTGATTTATTTGATCTTATAATTGATTTTGACTTACTGTCATTACTTTAGTGTCTCATACAGATGCTCACCATACCAGAAGGTCTTTTGTCATGTAAAAATATATAAAAAGATTTTGTTTAATTTGGCTTGCACTTTTCCTGCTGGCCCTTTAGTACTTCATGCTGACTGTTAAATGGTCCTACATCAAGCAGTACAAAAAGCTGTTAATTGCTGTTCTTTGAAAAGCAAATGAAACCTGCTGTGTTGTCATCTTCTCTTATCAGTTAAAGTTTTCAGTTCAGTATGCAAATTAAAAATAGTGGCATTAGAAAGCCAAATTATAAGTGATGCTTGCAGAGACTTGTCTTGCTAATAATATGATTGCAAGTCAGCAACAACTTGATAACTGCAAGTAACAGTTTCAGCTTTAGAGGCTTGGGTTGTTTACATATGCAATGCTATTTCTGAAGGTCTTTGGACATAAAATGTCTGTATTGAAGAGTAATGTCCCAATTGAGGGCCCAATACTTGTTATGACTGGGGATTGGCAAGCGATATGAAATAGTGCTAGCTTAACACCCCCATACGTTTGGTTTAGAAAGGTTCTGTTCCCCTCCTTCCCTCCACTTGGTTTGAGAAAAGTAAGTAACTGTAAGAGTGGCTTTTGGTGTTATTGAAAGGAGTTACGATGAAGTTGTTGCAGGGTCAATCTATGAGGCCAATAAGTAGGGATTAAAGCAGATGCTTTTGCCAACATTTTCTGTAGGGCCTGGCAGGTAATATAAACAACAGAAAGGGTGACTTATTCAGTTAATGCTTGTCTTCACCAGGCATAAGATAGTTTGGCAAAGGAGGAATCTTTGAGTAACATGAACAGTTAAGGCATTTTGGAAGCTAGACCGTATAGTAAGAGTGGAGGCTTTGAAAGAGTTTTGTTTTAAATCCTGTCATTTAAATTGACTTCCAGTCATTCTATTTGTAGATTGCATAGTATGGTTCTGTTAATAATCGTGAAATAATATTACTGTTGGAGATGGGTTTGTAACTAAGGAATATCAAGAATGTGGAATCATTTCTGCAAATATTTGGTCTTTTAGTAATCTCCAGATCATTATGTAGAATTTTGGATGCATCTCATGGTTTGGGTGAACTTGCTGTAGTTGATCACCTGATGGCCATCTGTGGTGTTTTGTTTGTGAGTCTGCAAGTGAGACTTATTTCTGCTAATGTTGTGAATTTGGTTATCTCTGACAGTTCCCACTTTATAAAAAAAATGACTGGACAGTTATTTGTGGCAAGTATTACTGATCTGATTACTTTTTTGAAGTTGTAAATTGTGCTGTTCTCTATTTATTGACTTATTTTAACCAAAGAGTATGTGTATAATGTAACATATAATGACTAATACCAGAAAGAAACAATGCAGGATCTTTGAAAGCCACAAGGGAATACTGTAGAATCAGACACTGGTAAGAAATGGGTAATGCTTAAGTCACATTGTCTTTGTAGATGTTACTTTTTGGAGTTGAATTAGTCAAGTAGATTGAACTGTGATAGCCTTTTTTCAGCCACAACTTTGTTTCATGCAAGAAAATACAAGTTGTAAGCTAATAGAACAGCACAGAATTTTGAAGCAACATTTTTAAGTGCTGATAGTAGTTCTTTATTGAAATGTATTTATTTATTTTTGTTCGCTGGGGTATTTATTTATATTTGTTTACTGGGGTAGTGCACTGATCAGTACTGAGCAGTTTCAGCCCGGGTGAAATACAAACCATTTCACAAACAAAAATATAGAAATGTAAGCAGTAGCATAATAGTTCAGACTAATTGCATAGAAAAAACTGTGTATATATACATTCCAGTGAACAAGCACAATGCATTGTGTAATCAAGGATAGTGTAATGTACCGTATGTGTGTGTGTATGTATATTGTTAAAATGTTCTGAAGTGGGTAGTTTGTCATTATTGGGTTATACATTTTGTTCCATTGCTTACTGGAAAAATGTTCAAAACTATAAATGTAGAAAACACACTAACAAGTGGTGTTGTGTTATACAAGGAATATAATTTAATACAATCAGGAAGCTGAATCAAAGAACACATACATGTATGCATGGCCATAAAAATGTGTCCAAGGGACCTATGGTTTGAAAATAGCCCTCTCCACTGGTTATGTACATTTTATTTGAATGTAGGTTTTTATGCTCTTTCAGTGAATGTGAGTTTCAGTCGCAGAGAAGTTTACTGCTCATGCTAAGTCTTTTTGTTGTCAGACTGTATTGTTTAGCAAATGGCTATCGGTGTTTGTGCATTTTATTTCAATATCTGTAATCATTGCAGAAGTAAATAAGAAAACAGTATACACACTGATAGGTTTGAACAGTGTTCATGGTAACTAGGGAGAAATAGCCAAGTAATGGAACACTGGTATGGCTGGGGAGGAGACTGCTACAAGAGGGGCTACTTGGGGGGGGGGGGCGCAATCTATTTCACTGCCTAGGGCCCCATTTGACTATAATCTGGCTATGCTAATAAGTTAAAGTATGAGAATAGTTTACATGGCCCCTTTAAATCCCAAAGAAATACTCACTGGTGGCAGCGTCTCCTCCTTTAAGGAGGACCATGAGTACTTCACATGCACACATGCTGACGTGAGTAGTGGGTTGTAAAAGATTACTGTTTTCAGAAGTGTGTCTAGGTCCATGAAGGTTTGGGAACCACTGCTCTACACAAACTGCCAGACTGCTGACAGAAATGAGTTTGAGTTTCAGTGCATTTTCAGGGTATTAAGAGATTCAGTGCATTTTCAAGGGATTATGAGTTTTAGTTCATTTTCATGAAATTGTGAGCTTTAAATGAAGAACGTTTACTGATTCTCACGCTAAGTCAGTTTTCAGTGTAAAACTAACTGTTTTGCTTATCAAATGATAAACTGTGTTGTAGGATTTCAAAGCAGTGTTTTGTCAAATCATTGTCTTTGGTGCAGAAGGCTGTGGATTCTACTCCCACACCATGTAGATGGAGAGCTAATATTGCAGTGCTCTTTCAATTTCTGATTATTTGGTGCATTCTAAGGGGAGATAGGGGTTCTGCACTCCTGAGTATGTCCTCCTTTGTATGAGATGCCTAGCAACTATGAACTTGTCAGTTTTAGTCATTTCATATTGCAATATTACCAGTTTACCAAGGCAATTAATTCTTCAAGGGCAACAGACACTTAATTTGTAAATGTAACATTGAGATGTAAAGTTGTTTGCCAGTGGTTACAGATGTCATTAGTGTGGAATTGTTCAGATGATTTCTCTTCTGCAGAGATTATTTGTATTGAGTGATACTGGTGGATTGTAATGACAAAAGTCTGAGTAGCCTTTTATGGTTGAAATTTTCTGAAATGGGTATTTTTGTCATTATTGGTTTATACATTTAGTTTCTTTGCTTATTAAAAGAATGCTTAAAACTACAAATTTAAAATACATTATAACAAGTGGATCTGTATTACAAAGGAATATAATTTAATGCAATCAGGAAGTTGAATCAAAGAACAAATACATGTATGCATGGCCATAAAAATGTGTGCAAGGAGTCCGTTTTGAAAACAGCCCAAATGTAAACTTAATCCTCCACTGACCAGATGCATTTTCTATAAATATGGGTTTTCATGCAGTTTCAAAGGCAGAGAATTTTACAGTTCATGCTAAGCCTGTTTTCATTGCGAGATTGTATTGTTTAGCAAATTGCTATCTGTGTTTGTGCTATTCTATCTTAAGCTTCTGTACACAGGGAGGAGAGAGGTTGCTATTCTACTTTCACTGAGCTGTAAGGCTTGCTCGCCTACCCCAGAGTAAATTAAACTGTTTAGATTAACCTAAGCAACCCTTTGAACCAAGGCACATGGGCTTCTATTTGCTGAAGACATGACATTTATAGTAAAGTATGTGTGAAGGAGAAACAGATTCTAAACCTACCACCCTAGAAAACAAAAATGGGAAGAAACTGAGGGTAATGCTGCTCAATGCCAGAAGTCTAAATCTCAAAATGCACGCACTCGAGGCCCTTCTCAGTATGGAGAACATCGATGTCTGTGCTGTAACTGAAACCTGGTTCAAGGCTCCTGAGAGCACCCCGGCACTATTAGGTTTTACCTCATATCATGCGTTCCGGCCCCAAAACCCGGACCACACCACAAAAGGAGGGGGTGTATCCATATTCATAAAGGATACCCACACCTCCAGGTTGGTGGCAACGCACGAAGCTTCGGAAACCATCCAGGTGCAACTAACCATAGGCAAAACTGCTCTAAAAATTGTAGCATGCTACAGGCCACCCTCTCAAACTCAGGAACCCCACACAGCCTTCCTGAAGACACTGGAGGGTATAAATGTATCTCCAAACACCATCATATTGGGTGACTTCAACTACCCGAATATAGACTGGGAACATTACTCAAGCCCTAACTTTCTAGCCCAACGGTTCCTGGAGTTCATAAATTCAAATGCCATGGAACAGCTAGTCACTGTTCCCACGAGAGGAGAAAATATACTAGATCTCATTGTCACAAACATGGGGACAAAATGCTCCACACGAAGTATATCCCTCATTGGTGAGATCTGATCATAAACTAATCTCACTGGAAATCCACATCCCGCCCCACCCCAAACAAAAAGACCATAGTGAAGAACTTCTCTAAAGCAAACTTCACACTACTCAAGACTGGTGTGGTATCCTTCAAGGCCCCTGAGCCAGAGGAAACCACAACCCAAGCTGGAAGTCCTTACAAATGCCTTCTATGAACACCTCCAGGACTGCATGGATCAGGCAATCCCAAATAAAACCAAGACTCTTTCCACAAAGGGCAAACGTCCAGTCTGGTGGACCCCAGCCATTAACAAACTTTACAATAAGAGGAGAAAGCTATTACATGATAGAACAAAATCCATAAAAGGGAAGTCACCCTGATCATTATTAGTAAAAAAATACGAGCACTCATAAAATCAACTAAGGCCAATTTTGAGAGAAAAATTGCCATGGATTCAAAGGACAATCATAAGGCCTTTTTCAGCTATGTTAGGAACCTGGGTGGAAACTCCCAGATATGCTCAGAATTAGTCAAAAATGATACAAAAATCACTGAACCCACAGACATTGCCAACATACTGGCAGACAGGTTCAGTGCAAACTTCACCTCCCTCTCCCCCCCTAAAGGAGAGATAACTATCCCAGCCGAGTGTAGCCTCCTGGACATCTCAAATGCACAGGTGAAAGCTGCTCTCTCTAAAGCTAAAAACACAGCATCAATGGGACCGGATGGTGTCCCCGGCTATGTGCTACATGAGCTAAATGAGGAATTAAACCCGCACATAAGGCAGCTGTTTAATCTCAGCCTTACCACAGGATACGTGCCCAAGGAGTGGCGTACGGCAACTGTGGTCCCACTCCACAAAGGCGGCGCCTCTACGGACCCTGGTAATTACCGCCCCATAAGCTTAACAAGTCTAGTCTGCAAAGCTATGGAGAGGATCATAATGGAGCTCATAAACAAAGATATAGGGGACTTGCAGACATTGGACCCGACCCAGTTTGGCTTTGTCAAGGGAAGATCATGCCTTTTGAACTTGGTTGACTTCTTCGAAACAGTCACCAAGGCCATTGATGAACGAAAGGCAGTCCATACAGCCTACCTTGACCTTGCAAAGGCTTTCGACACAATACCCCACTCGGGTATTGTAGAAAAACTTACCAGCTTAAATGTAAACCCATATGTCACAAGATGGGTTGCAAACTGGCTTAAGGACAGAACCCACAGGGTTAGAGTTGCTGGCGCTGTGTCAGACTCCAAGCCGGTCACAAGTGGTGTCCCACAGGGCTCGGTCCTTGGCCCCCTATTGTTTGGCATCTACTTCTCAGAAGTACAGACCAACATGGGAGGACTTTGGCTGACAAAGTTTGCAGACGACTGCAAACTGGGCGCCATAGTGGAAAGTGCATCGGACACGGATATCCTTCAGAAGGGACTCACGGAAACAGATAGCTGGTGCCAGAGCCATGGCCTGAAGTTAAACGCCAAAAAATGTATAGTCATACCCTTCGGGAAAAACAAGGTAACCCCAAGCTACCATATAGGTGGCAATCCACTAAGCACAGAAGAGGTTATCAGGGACCTGGGGACCCAGGTTGACAGTGGCCTCTCTTTTGACACTCACGTTGCTAAAGTGGTTAGAAAGACCTTCTACATTGCCCACCTGATCATGAAGGGATTCACATCCAGATCTAGTGAGGTCATTGTTCCCCTGTACTCTTCACTTATCAGACCAATGATCGAGTACAATGCCCCATTCGGGATGTATCTCACCCGACATCTGCAGCAATTGGAGAGACCCCAAAGTTCCTCACCAAAAGGATAAAGGGACTCCAAAATCTGTCATATGCTGCCAGATTGAAGAAACTCCAGCTCTATTCAGTCGCATACCGTCTGCTCAGAGGTGACATGTGCCTGACATACAAGGCCATGTCCAACCCGAATTAATGGACATGCTCCACCTCAAAAATCCAAATCCACCAAAACCACTAGAGCAAGCGACTTAAACCTTAGCACGGATATAAATAGGACGTGCTGGAGGGATAGATTTATCACTCAGAGACTCCCTATGCTGTGGAATAAAATCCCGGTCCATGTGAGGCAGAGCACCTCGCTGACTCTGTTCAAGAGAAATCTAGACCTGTGGATGGGAGATCGTAGGTTTACCCCGGGAATCATCTCTGTGTCACTACTGGACAGAGGCACAACAAACTAATGGGCACAGTATTTTTTCATATAAGGGGTGGCGTAAGCCACAAAAATTTGGGCTAGGCTTATAAATGCCTTAGGGCAGATAGCCTAGTATAAACCTATGAACCTATGAACCTGTAAAGTAGGTTTATTAAAGGAAATTCAGATTAAAGCAGGTTTATTAAAGGAAATTTCCACCTTCACTTGCAGTTTAACCTACATTACAAGGTATCCTTTCTTCTATGCATTTAAATAATTAAAGGAAATTACTGAATTAGCTTTCTTGGGGAGTGAATGACTGGAGTGGCTTTTTTTGGGGAGTAACCTACCGGTGAGCATGGTTCATAGGGGTGTTTCATGAGTATGGTATGGGAGCGGCTTAAGGGGCGCCAGAGCAATACTTCACCTAGGGCACCATATCAGCTAAGGCTGGCCCTGGTGCAGGAAATCTAGACAGATTCTAAAATAATTGTGGTACAAAAGCCTGAAAAATAGGAACAGATTTTAATTACTCTTTGAACAGGATTTGTGTTCACATGCATTTTCTGAAAGGTATAAAGTCTGAAACTCAAGTGTAAGTCATTATTTCATTACTTGAATCCTCAGTGATTTGTCAGAAAGCCACAGATTTTATGTGCAACAGAGCAAAACAATGGGGTAAAAATCTGTACAGTTGAGAGGTATTAAGTCACTTGTGCACTTTATCAAAAGAAAATAAAGTAGGGAGGAAAGCCTTCTATAGGGCAAATTATGATCATATAAATGGGAGAATAAAGGATGGGAACTGGGAGCAATCATTGTGCCAAGAGAATATTATGTCATTGTGGAACAGGTTTTATGAACTTATGAAGTCATTAGTAGATGATTATGTGCTCACAATATGAAGCAAGCCAGTTAGGTGTCTTCCTCCATGGTGGAATAGAGATACAGATGGGTATGTAAGCAAAACATATTTTTGGAAGAAGTATAAAAACATGTCCAAGTCAAGAAAATAAGAACAGGGCAAGATGTAATTTTAGAAAAGTAATAAGATAGTGACGGTGCAAAAATTAAATGAATGTGGCTTATTATGATTCTAGAAATAAGTAGACATTTTAAAAACATTTAAAGTCTAATGGGAGTGATTAACGGACTATAACAAGTCTGATAGTTAATGGAGATCAGATTAGTGATCCTAAAGAATGCTGTAAAGATTTTTTTCCAGACTTGAGGATAAAATTTGTTTTTGATGATGAACTGTTGCTAGATGAAAAGTGCCCAGATCTTTCATTTGATCAAGTTAAGAAAGCTCATAAAGTGATTAAAGTAAGCTCAGCAGATGGACCTGAAGGAATTAATGTATTTTGGGGGGGGGGGGGGTGAAAGCATTCCTCAATGTTTACTTTAGCAGTTACAAAATCCACTTAAAATTGGTTATATTCTTGCTGTT
The DNA here is from genome assembly GCF_019279795.1 of Protopterus annectens. NCBI lineage: Eukaryota > Metazoa > Chordata > Ceratodontiformes > Protopteridae > Protopterus > Protopterus annectens. The sequence continues at coordinate 105,790,076 of NC_056732.1, read as the reverse complement.
TGGAAAGAAGTTTTAGCGAGTCACATTCTTGTGATTCATCAGATGTTGGAAATTTTAGGCGTTTTACACTAAATTCCATCCTAAGGTAATGTTTTGAAAGAATTATAAATTAATATATTTCTGATCATGATATATTCATTGCATATGGTTCAATATGGTTCATTAAGGGTTGGCCCTGTATAACAAATTTACTATCGTTTTACAAAAATGTTTGGGAAAAGGCTTCATGCAGAATTGACAGTTGATACATTTTTGGGGGGGGTTTGAGTAAGGCCTTTAATACTGTTCAACATGTGAGGATTTTGGCATTGTTCATAGGTTCATAGGTGTGTACTAGGCTAACGGCCCTGGGGCTTTTACAAGCCTAGCCATAGGATTACCCTGGCATGTTGCCACCCGACCTTAGTCCCCAGTGCCTCTGTCGGGTAGAGCCACTGGAGTTATCCCCAGGGTGAATTTTCTATTTTCCATCCACTCATCAAGATTTCTCTTGAAGAGGGTCAGCGAGGTGCTCTGCTTGACATGTATGGGAAGTCTCTTCCATACCATGGGCAGTCTCTGTGTTATGAACCTGCCCCTCCAGTACGTTCTGTTGATTGTGGTAATGAGGTTGAGGTCTCTGGAGCATGTGGTGTGGCGGTATTGGGATTTCTTTAGATGTATTTCTAATAGAGCTATGTCAGACATGGCTTTGTAAGTCAAGCAGAGATCACCTCTAAGTAGGCGATATGAGACCAAGAATAGTCGGAGTTGTTAAATATAAGGTAATTATTTTTTTGATAAGATGGATAGGGGCATGGCTAGAAAAAAGGTATTATGTAAAATTAGGGAAATTAATCTTAGATAAAATTGAGATTAACTGTGGTGTTCTTCAAGATTTGGTTCTTGGACCTATATCGTTTAGCATTTTATGACTGTTTTTTCCATTGTATTTGGGTTTGAAAATATGCAGATGATTCCAAGATTGGCTCTGTGGTTACATCAGTTAATGACTAGTATCATATTCAAGCTTGCTTTGATAGGCTTGATAGCTGGGCTAAGGAGATTGCTATGGAATTTAATGTTAGTAAAACAAAAGTCATGCACTTTGACAAGAATAATTGTTGTTATCCTTATGCTTTGAAGGGGATAACTTTGAAGGATGTAAATGTTAATGAAGGACCTGGGCATTAATATTGATATGTTCAGTTTTGGAACCAGTCTTTTAGGTGTCATCAGATGTTGTTGTTATCGGGCAACATTTTAGGAACAATATCAAGTAGGGATACCAAGGAATTATTGCCAATTTATAAAACCATCGTTAAACCTATTATTGAGTATGGGGCAGTAGTCTGTCTTTACAGCAGCTCTCATATTAGTAGGTAAGAGAGAATTCAGTCTATATAAGATAGATTAAAGGTAGGAAAGGGTTAATTTATGCTAGATGTTTGAAAGTTATGTCTTTGTTTACCTTAAATTGTACATTTATCAGGGGAGATTTGATAATGTTACATAAATCTGTCTATAATAATTAATTTGCAGTAAGCGTTGGTGTTAATAAAGGTGGGCACTTATTGAACAATAGAAATAATATCTTGTTGGTTAATGCTGTTCCTCATAGGTCTAATTTATTAGGCAATTCATTTCATATTCCAGCAGATAGGTGGTAGAATGTGTTACCTATCAAGTATGGAGAAATTAGTCATTGTCTCAGTTTAAATCTAGACTAGATAGATTGGTAGGGAAGAGTTTTTTGATTGCACATTTATCGGGGGGTGCACTCTTCAAAGGCCTTTCAAGGTTGTGTTATTGACATTTGATATTTATAAACAGGCTCAGATAGTCAAATATGTACCAGAAATTGTGTTCCTGCAGCATAGCCACCAAGGATACCTATCTGTCCCCTTCAGACTGTGCTGCCTGTCTGACTGACAGACAAGGAGTATTAATGCTGCTGCTACTGCAGTCATGGCTGCTACTCTGTTATAAGACCTTTCATGCTTACTTCAGATGCCACATTTAAAATTTTACATCCCAGATACTGGTTTGCCTTGCTGTATGTTTAATTATAGAGGTAAGTAAACTTTGAGTGTTTATGATTCATTTGCATATCACAAGGAATGGATTTTCTTTTTATGAAGTTTTATCCCAGTCAGAGATAGTAATATGTGAAGGATAACTGGTAACCAGACATTCTTTTGCCCAAGTCAGGATTATTCTTTATGAAGACAGATACACTATTTATTTATCTATTTATTTATTTATTGACATTTGATTACTAATAAAGTCTGACTGGGTAGAAGCCCATTTTCAGTGGAGGCCCAAGGAGAAAAGTTTCAAAGTATTACAAAACATTTTAAAAACAATAATTTTACAATCTTCAAAAATAAAACAAAAATATCTGCAGTTTAAATAATTATAGCAAATGAGACATAATATAAAAACATTGGTTAAGAATCGATACAAGGTATATGACAGTCATTTAATATCTAGATAAATTTTAGACAATTTATTGAAAAATGAAAGGTAAGTTGGTCTAATAAAAATAGGAACTGCAATATGAAGTGCAGGAAGAACAGGCTTATCGTACATCTAGAGAGAAAGTCAGGGAAGAGAATTAGATAGCAGTAAGGAAGTAAGTGAAGAAGGGAGAGTAAGGATATATAAGGAATGAAAAGGTACTTGTTCACATTTAGGGATATAGTTTAACCTGGTTTTGAGAAAGAACAAAGCCAGGTTTTAGCTAGGAAGTCTTTTGGAGTGGTTTTGAAAGATAGGAGGGAGGGCATAGACCTATGGATACAGGTAAGGAGCTCGAGGCCTTAGCAATCTTGTATGAGTACAGACAATGCCCAGCAGGTATAGGTTTGTAGACAGACAGGAGTTTTTGATCACGGGATTGCAGTGAACGACTGGGAACATGGTTTTAGTGTTGGACTGGCAGATGGATGCTCAATAATTTTATAATGATAAGCTGTGTGTATGTTAGTTGATGTAACATTTCTAACCAATTAAGGCTTTTCAATGCTATATAGTGGTGGCTTCTGAAAGGGGTATGGGCTGCAAATTTAGCAACTTTGTTATAGCATTGTTCAAGTTTTAATTTTTGTGAAGCCTGTAGGTTAGTAAGGATATGAGTGCCATAAAGAAGAGTGAGGAGGAGATAAGTACTGGTAAGTGTAGTTTTAGTTGCGTCAGTGAGAAAGTTTTTGGCTCCGTAAAGCATCCCTAGGTTTTGATGAGTTTTTCCTTATGCAGTTTTGTATATGCAGGTCGAATGTAAGATTATCACCCCAAATAACTTGCTATGAGAAATGATTTCAGTGGTTGCATTATCAAGAGAGAGGACTTTAAATTTAGTTTTTTCATGAGGGAGGGATTTGTGGAAAAAAGTAGTAGTTTGGTCTTTTGGGGTTAAGCATGAGTTGTGAGTTACGAAACCATGTTTCAGTGGCTGTTAAAGCTTCCTGGGTAATTTTTTGAAAGTGTACTATGTTGTCAGATGTGGAAATGTGAGTGGAATCATCTGTGTATATTAGGGTGATCTGTTGTTTGGAAGTATAGAGTGTGCTAGTGAAAATGACAAAGAGGAGGGGACCAAGGATACAGCCTTGTGGTATACTATTGGTGACTGGGAGGTAAGGAGAGAGTGTGGAGTGCCATTTTACTGACTGATACCTATTGTACTTGTTGCTTTTGACCCCCAGAAGGGTAGGCTGCTAGATACCTAGTGAGGACATTTGAAATAGAAGTTTGCAGTGACAAACTGGGTTGAAGGCTTTAGAGAAGTCTTGAAATAAGGAAGATGCTAGTTTGCCATTATTTCTAGCTTTACTAACAGTATCTATATAGGTTAGAAGGGCAGTGCTAGTACTATGGGAAGGATGGAAGCCATGTTGTGTAGGGGATAGGAGTTCTTCCTGCATGAGATAGTCTAGCAAATGGTTTTGAATCCATTTGTCAAGTATTTTGGTGAGGGGAGATAAGATTACTATAGGTCTCAAGTTATTAATGTCTATTGAATTTCCTTCTTTGTGCAGAGGGATGATGTGCGACTTTTTCCAGAGAGAGAGAACTTGGATTGACCTATTTATAAGGATTGAGACAGAGTAGGCTGTTTTTAGGTACATGCATTGAAGGTCATCAATTGAAGAAGAGCACGGTTTAAGTTTGTTTAAGAGTAGTTTTATAATAAAACATGGCCCCAGGTTTGAAGGTGAAAGTGGATGTGGTGATCTGGCTGTTGGGCAGGGATGGAATTAGATGTTGAGGAAACCTTGGTTAGAAATGCTCTGCTATCTATAAAATAAGAGTTGAACTGTATTGCACTTTGAAGTTGTCAGTTATTGGGAGACAGGTTTGGGTTAAATTTTTGGCTGGGAGGTAGGATTTCTTTAATGGATGCCCAAAATTTTTTAGGGTTGTGTTTAGTATTATTCTGAAAGTAATTATAGTATATTTTTGTCGCCATTTATTTGCTTTTTAGTACAATTGTGAAGCATTCTGAAGTTTTCCAGATATCGAGGTATTCTATATCGTTGCCTTTCTTTCCATACTTTTTCTCAATCCTGCATTAGCATTCTGTTTTTTTTATATAGCCAAATTGCATTGTTTTCAGTCTCTTCCCTCTAGGAGTTGCAAGCCTATTTAGGATATTTAGAAAAGTTGTACTGAATGCAATTACAGCATCATCTAAGGGGAAGATTTTTAAGAAATTCCAGTTGCTAGATGATAGTGTAATAATGAACAGTTCTGGGTTAAACTTGGAAAGCTACGTGTTGTTTTATAAATATGCTGTTTAACTGGATATTTTAGATGTCTAGTCATATAGACTGGGAGATGATCACTGAGAGAGTCTGACATTGTACCTTTGGTGGAGAATTTGCTAGGGTTTGATACTAGGATCCAGACTAATAAAGAATTTGATATCTTGCTATAATGTGTGGGGCTATTAATTAGTTGTGTAAAGCTATATAAGTTCATGTTAGATGTAGGAGAGTTAGAGTCTATGTCCAACCGATTGACATTCACCTCACCTAGTAATTTTTCCTTGTGGAAATGTTATGGATATCCAGTGTAGGTTATCTTCCAGTATAGCTGTATTATTGCCAAAAGGGATATAAAGGGCAGTAATATATATTTGTTTGTAACTGTTTTATTTTGAGGAAAGCAATAAGATGCTCTGCTGAATTGAGTTTTGGTGTAGGTTTGCTGTAAAGGGAGATGTGGGTAGGTACTGAGAAATATTAAAGCAATACCACCACCGTTCCTCTTTATATGGTCATTACGGATGATGGTATAGCCATGAGGTATAACTTTGGAGACATATATGCTGGGTTTGAGGCAAGTTTCAATTATAACGAAACATCAGGCTTATGTTGGGTAATCCAGGCATGTAGTTCAGCAGTTTTATTTCTTATACATTTATTGCAGCAAAAATTAGATCACCAGGGTTGGGGAATGGCTGTCTTTGGATTACAGACGTGTGTGGGAGAGAATTGCCTTTATGTTAGTTATGATAGGCATGGCCAGAATTTGGGTGCATCTTGCCTCCTAGATGGATTTTATTATATTCGGGAATTATGCATACTTGTTTTTTGGAAAGAATTCTTGTACTTAATTTTGTTTTGGTTTGAGCTGAATTGCAATTAATCAGTTTGCATTAAAGGTGAGGGGAAATATTAAATAGGTTTGATGCAATGTGCGGAGGGTGTAAAGAGGGAGTATAGATAGGTGGTTGAGACAGGGCTGGAGAGATGTTACAAGATATTATTGTGTTATGGTAGGATGAAATATGGCATAGTAGGAGGAGAAGAATAGAGGATAAACTGAAGGGTAGCATAATTAAGTACAGGAATCTGTATTTTATAGATGTCAGGTGGAGGAAGTAGCAATGAAGAAGGAATCAAGAAGTTGCAGGACAGTAGGCAATTCAGCGATGACGGATTCTGAAAATGGTAGAGGACAGTTAAGGAGAGAAGTATTTTCTATAAAAGAGAGGTAGGTTGTCCTGGTATGTTCTATGGAATGTAAGGAATAGAGGGGTAATAAAGGCTAGAGTACAATAGTGCAGTCAAAATAAGACGAAATGAGGGTTTCTTTGGGAAAGGAAAAAGAATATGGAATAGATAGGTACTGTTAGACAGGACTGTGATTATAAATGGATATATTGCAAAGCAGTACGGGAGGGAGAAAGATAGTTGGGAATGGGGTTAAAAATTAAATAAAAACTAGAAACAGACGTGTATGTATAGAAGTAGTAAGGTCATTTAAGTGTGTATATATGTGTGTATATACATATATATATATATATATATATATATATATATACATATATATATATATATATATATATATACATATACATATATATATATATATATATATATATATATATAAATAGTAAGGTCATTTGGGCAGGGTTTTGGAATAAAACTTATAAGTCAAGTATGTATTGAAAACATATAGGCACACAAACACACAGACACATGATGTACCATGGTAGTATTATGTATCCAGTGAACACAGAACAGTAAAATACTAGTAAACATTTTAGTGCTTGTCTTTATTTAAGGTAGATAAGCTACCTGAGGGACTTGAAAGATGTAATGGCCTTCTCCCCAGCCTGCTGGAGTCCTTACTCCTCATGGTTATTGCTGTAAGTGAAATACAAAACAAAATCTGTATCTGGCATTTGGCTGTGAGTTTGAGCCCAGTGGACTACCATTAACTTGCTGTAATGCTGGTAGGCTTGGTACATCCTCATCCAAATTTGAGCATTTCTCACATGTTTGCACAACCAGTCAAGGTTGAGGCTGAGTAGCCATCTTTGTAGCACAAAAAGATATAACCTTGCATGTGGCCCACATGGACAGGGATCTTTTATTATTGCGGGTACTAATGAATCTTGCAAGAGACGGGACAAGTGAGCAGCACATTCCAGCTCAGCCATCCTAGAGGGAGGGAGTGAAGTAACATATCAAACTGCATGGGTATCTTGCATTAAAGGCAAGTGTTGCAACATGCAGTAGTAACAGTCAAAACCTGCATGCTCACCAGTCTGCATATGCACCACATCCCCCATTGAGATCAGTGAATAGAATCATGCATGCATGACGCATGGAAAGTGAAATTGTCAGATTGTCACATGTCAGGCTATCATGCAGGACTCCATAGAGCTGGGGAAAATCCCCCTGGGTTTAAGGCAAGTTTTAGTTACAGCGAGAACATCAGGCTTATGTTGGGTAATCCAGGCATGTAGTTCAGCAGTTTTATTTGTTATATATTTATTGCTTGCCTATGGACATCTCTTACCCTTGCATCTGGTCACCACAGATTATAGACATGTGTAGAAGAAACTTCACGGGAGAGTTGGGATCTCCCTCCCCCCATGGAGTGATATGTGTTGCAGTAACATAGCTGAGTTAATAAACAAAAGACTGTCCTTTAGGAGGAAGCCAGTGGTCAGCAGGCACAGGAAGTGGAGGTATTTAGGAAAACAAATGACGCAGTACCTCAGTGATGTGCCCACAATGATGCTTTGAATTGGGCAACTTCCAGTGGAACCTTCTGAAATTCTGCCATAATTGCTTTCCTTGGAATGGTATAAGTGAACATGTGAATGTGGGGGATATATACACCACATCTGAGGTTGTAGTATCTCAGAGTATTTCCCTTACTCAAAGGTACAGAACTCTCAGTGTTGGTATATGCAAGTAGTAGATGTGTGGGAGGTGCAGTGCCCCAAGTCAGTGAGCGTAGTTTTGTATTCTGTTTTTGTTTGAATCAGTTTATTTTCTAAGCTCTGGGATGCATAGGATTAGGTATAACAAGTTATGATAGGAAGCCAGCTGCCAAAATTAGTTCAGTCAGTCCATTCATACAATGCATGGTATTCCTGTTTATGACATTCTGATCTACTGCAGTGCCAATCGTGATCCACTTCGAAGGTGATACAGGGTTAGGCTTTAGCCTCTCAACACTTCTAAGATGAGAGTGTAAGATACTCGACCTTCCTCTCACTTATCTTAGTCAGTGCACCTTCACAACTGTTGGATGTGTGACTGTTATCACCTAAGTTGTCACTCACAACACTTGTTAAGCAGTTCACCACCTTAAAACTCATAGCATTTGTCAGTATACAACACAACCAATCCTTTGATTGACTTTTATATACAATGATATATCATTTTAATGTATTATTATTGTTATGTCTCAGAGTCATCTCCCTGGGACTCCACTGAAAGTAAGAATTTGCATCTGGATAGTCACAGTTAACAAATGTAAATAAATAAATAAGTAAACAAACACATATATAAATAAATAAATAAACTCTCTCATTCTCAAAGATTAATGCAAATAAAGAAATAAGCAAACAAACCCTCTAATTGTTAAGGGTTATTAGAGAAATGAAATATGTAAACAAACAAATCATTTCATTGTCGATGCTTATTCCTTAGCGAATTGAAGGCTGAGCTGTACAATGTTACTGTGCAGTTTTATACAGAAGTCCGTTCCTTGATTTCTGATTAAAGCTTTGTTTCTGAAAGATGAATTTAATGAAGGATTGCTGTAGCTTCATCAGTTAAGTAACAGAATAAATATTTTACGTAACATTCTGTCCTCTTATTCAGAATGTTAGAGAACATGATGAAAAAACTGCTTAGTCAAGGGTTCTGTCTTACCTAGGTTGTTTGCAGGAAGATAGCCTTCTCAAGACTCTGAGATAACATAATAGCCACTGTACTCCTCTTGGCAAACTTGTAGAGACCTGTGTGCAATGGGATATACATAACTTTTGAACACTAAAATAATGCATCAGGCTTTCCTCCACAAAACATTGCAGATATGCATGATATCTTGAGAGTTTTGACTATGTCTGGCAAAAAAAGAATTTTTTGTACTCCGTCTAATATTCAAAATGTTACAGTGTATGTGAGACAAAAACAATAATAGTTGTCTTGTATCTGGCATGACAGTCCAAAGTTCTGACAAAGAAAGGAATGAGAAAGGTGTGCATGTTCATTAAGCTGTTAGTTGTACTCCAATTCTGCAGCTATGAACATTATGTGCAGTGTACATCTTGGGCTACGTCAGTTCCATCGTTCCTCAAAAGTGACTGTTGGTGTAGTGTTTACTTAACTTTATAGTGCTCACACTGGCTACCCACATGTGGCAGGCACTTAGGTAGACTCTTCCATTTATTCACTTTGCTCTTCCTCCCAGAAGCATAGCTGGCTCAACTAGCACCTGTGCCAGTCCAGTGGACTACCACCCCATCCTCTCAGCTCTTCAAGTGAGTGAAAAAAAAAAAAACCAGCAAGGAAAAAAAGGACTGCCATGCCAATTAGCTTCCTGCAGACAGTCCACAAGAGCAAAAATAAAAGGTCCGTGATCAAGTACCTGGGGGCCAAATTAGGTCCTGTCTCTGCACCCTGCCCCAGATCCTATTTCCTCTCATTTTAGTTGGCAAAAAAAGAAAGAAACAACTATTTTTGTCTTTTAAACTATATCAAGCAGTTGCTATAGTTTTAACGACAAATGTTGCACTGCAGTACTCTGGTATGACTACTAATGCAGTACCAACTTTTAAAAGCTTATTTTCATTAAAGACCAATGATCAGGATGATCTGATTGTGCTCCCCCCAAAACTTTACTACCAGGGCATTTGCACCCTTGCCCCACCCTAGCTATGCTACTGCTTCCTCATTAATCCAAGTGGTTAACTCATACAGTTTCTAGTACTTCTGATGACCACTGCATTGCTCACAATACTGGGCAACTTTAGATTCATTGGCATATACTAGGCATGAAGGCTAGATGACCACAGAGAAGCCTCACCAGAGTAAACTTACTTAAAATTATTCTCTGCCCTGGAGGCAAACCCATCCAACTTTCATTCTCATATTCCTTCAGTAGCTCCTTCCTCTCCAGTTTAGTTTGCCTTTGCTTCAGTTCACAGCTCCAATTAGATCCTGCCATACCTCCAACTTCTCATCTATCATCGATTAAACCTTAAACTGTCTCCTTTTACCTCCATTCCTGCAGATACCTGCCCCTCATCATTTTCCTATACAGCCACCTCTCATTCCTTATCCTACATTCTTTATGCCACCTTAGCTTCCTCCTTGTGCTTTAATTTGTATCGTCTCTTCTTTCACTATACTGTACTTCACTCACTTCTGAATGTAGGTCCTTATCATGTCGTAACTACCTAGAAACACTGAAACCTAGCTTCTTTGCTTACATTCTCCTTCTTATTATCACTTGCATTCCACACTCTAACACATGCCACCTTGCTATTATTTGCTTTGCTCCATCTTGTTAGCCATGGACCTTACCAAGCGTCTTGATCTCTGATCCACATTTCTTTAGTCCAAAGTGAAATTACATACCAGTTGAGTTATCCATTGGTAGAGTGGGGGCTATAGATGGACATCAGAAACAACGGATTTCCAGGTTAATTAGATACTACCATACAGTCAGAACTATGAAACCATTAAGCTTGGATACCTACACAGTTTCTAAGGCACTAATAGTCATCTGCCTGAGGCATATATAGAAAGGGAGATGGCTTGGAGAGAAGGTTTTATGAACTTAAACTTGTCTGTACTGCAGTTTCAAAGATTTACCGTAAAACCTACCTTCCTGGTGTCTTGAAATACAAAGTGTCTATCACTGTTTAAGTACAGACAGGCCTAGCAGAAGGACATAGAATATTGTTGTACTCATGGAATGAATGTTTAAAACACACTCTTGTCAGTCTTTAATTCTACAAAGTTTACAGTAATAGTAACTGTATCACAATTAAGACTCTCATTACTAAACTCACTCCTTCCTGTATGTTTATCCTCTTCCTTTTGTCCATTCAAAGCAAACTAACATCTAGAAGAGCTTAACCCTGCTTGGTAATGTCATGGCCAAACCTCTCAATCTTTCAGTGTAAGAAATCTGGACAAAGCCAAAAATAATGGACGGACAAAGGCCCAGAAATCGGGACATATTTTAAATATTGCTCCTATAAACGTAAACAATTGCTAGAAAAACAGGCTTTGCATTATTATGTATTTCCTTAAAGATATGAAGTCTAAAACTCAAATATTTGTCATTGTTTAGTATTATTTAGCGACTTCAATCCTACATGATTTGCCAGAAAACCGCAAATTTTGTAAAGAACAGACCATAAAACTCACTTACCATGCTGTGCTAGAGGGCACTGCATTTGTTTTCTTATTTAATTTGTACTTTATTTTATTTATATTAATTTCAAGAACTTGTATGCCAAAATAAAATCTTGACCAGCTTCATGGGGAAGGATCGTTAGCTACAGCAGTCTTCCTGTGCTTCAGCCTATACTCCGCAACGTGGGCAAGAATACAAACAATAGTAACTGTGTCTGCTTTTGTGGATTTTACTACATACATATATATTTATAGTCTGCTTGAGTAAGCTTCTTTTTGGTTTTGAGTAAAAGAAAGGGTGAAACGTTATAACCTCAAAGGGTGTAAACAAGTCTCCTTCAAAAGCCATACAGTGAAAACACAACAAAAAGCTAATTCTCTACATACAACCGTGCCTCTAATGTGGGTGCTGCAAGCAAGTAATGGATATTCTAAGGATGCAAAGGAGACTTATGCCTGTGGCACCGGACCTGGTTCATATTTTATGTAATATCAGCCATATTAGGCAGTATTACTTACATATAAAAATGTAGGGGTGCCAGCTCTGTTGTTGTAGGTGGATAAAATTCTGGCTATGACTTAGGCAACACAAGTTTAATTGCTGCCTTTGGAACTTGTTGTAGCTGGCCGTGGGAGGGGAGGAGTGATGAGGCATTCACTGTTCACCTTTCACAAGGAGGACCGTGGTAATGTGCTGGTGGAGGTTAGACACTTCAGTCATCCTGGAGAGAGTAGGGCTCGAAGTTAAGCTGGTCTAAACATGTAACCAGGCTTGAGGCATTGATATTTTATGCCCCTGGGTGAGGATACTCCCCAGACCACACCTCATTACAAGGAAGCAGCTTACTAATGTAACACCAACACACAGAGAAGGTAGGGTCATAACAGAGGAGACACTACCTCCTATGAGCAACTATGGTGGTTCCCTGATCTGCTTCCCTCCTGTGTACTTCACTTTGTAAGTCAGCCAAGCAGCTGGCAACCCTGACCAAGGGTAAAAACAGATACCAGGGCAAAGGTAGATTAGAGTGAGAGACTTTCATGCTGACATTGGGCTGCCACAGAAAGAACAACCCTAAGTAGCCTAAGTTGGAAGGGAATAAAGGTGACTGAATTACCTCAGCTTCAAAAAGAGTACATTCAGCAGTATGAGCAGTGTAAAAAGGATAAAATGGAAGAAAACTGAATATATTAGTCTAAGACATACTCTGAAGTGGTGTAAAATACAAAGAAGTGGGAATAATATTGTAAAACCTTGGAACAGATTTTGTTGTTGTTTTTGTTGTTGTTTGCTAGGGAGACTTAGAATAAAGACAGAAACAAAGGTGTTCTCTTCAGTGTAATAGGAAGTGTGAGCCACTGTCAGGCGAAAAATATTTGGAGTTCTGAGAAATCAACTGAAAAAATGCATACATATAGTACCGTTCTTTTAAAAATTAATTTATTCATATGTCTGTTGAGATGGTATACATATTTATGATTCTTATTCAAGAAAGCATACTAAATCAGAGACTGAGTACATCACATAGTTCCAAAGTTTACCCAGAACTGTAATTATGTTATGACATTACAGCAAATGTTGAGAAATAAGATTGCGTGTGATATAAATATGTCATGTTTACAGAGAGTTGTTGTCCCAAACTAATTTAGCATCTGAAAATGCCTTCAGGATTGCTTTAGCAATGAAAACACCAGACATAAAAATCTACGTGATTTGCAAGTGAGAGATACGGCAGTGGAATGTAAGTTAACAGAGTACAAGAACTGATATGCAAAAGGAATCTACTCATCAACCCAAGGAGCTTTATTAGTAACATCCCTGAGGTGCAGAAAACAGCTGTTGTGTTATCCTTACATAATTATATGGTATTATTTGCAAGGCTGTGGAATGTGTTATAGCTGAACTAATAAAAATGACATAGGTGACCGTAGATCCCTGGATACAGATCAGTGCTTTTTGTAAAAGGCATACCATGTCTGCTTAACCTGGATGAATCCAATGCTATCGCTTCCTCTGAGGCCTCACTAAAATGAGATATTTGGGGATATTGTTGAAGGGGGATTTAGGGCAGACAGAAAAAGTGTGGGGCAATACAGCACAGAAAATAATGTAGCAAATATGCCAATGGAAAATAATTTCTATAGAAGAGGATAGCAAAAGTATATCTATAAAAATGTTTCTTGTCTTATTGCTTTTATATGCAAGATTGGCATAGTTTTACCAGCTAGAAGATAAACTATGGTAAGAATAAAAAGGATATCAAGGGATTTTTTTAGGGTGAAGGCAAGAAGGAGAGTGTAAAATGGGAAACTCTAATTTTACCCAGGGAGGACAGGGGCTGCCAGACATGGAAGATTATTTCATGGACATTCAGGGTTGTTGTACTTGACTTAAATGACTAAATATCTGCTGGGTGGGAATAATGATGGGATACAAGGTAGTGAAACAACGGAGATCCCAAGGGAACATATAGGAGACACTAGTGGAAGATGGCAGGAATTGTTATGGTCAGGACTATTTACAGTATTTGATTGAACAGATCTTTGCAAAAAAAGTTCTGAAACACTGGAAACAGTGGATCTTACCACTAGGATATGACATTAACAGAAAGACAAGCAGTAATAGATTCAATGTAATACAGTCACGGAGAGAGTACATCAATGGAATAAGATTTTTGGAGTAGCTACTAAAGGGAGCTGATATTAAAGCATGAGATATTACCAGACAAGTATTCATACTGCAGGATAGGGATAGGTACTGGGGCTCATTAACTGAAATGAGAGGCAACATTAGGAAGTCTAGAGATCTCCAAAACAACACAAATTAGAATCCAAACTTCAGAACAAATAACAGGAATGGAAGGCAGCCACAGGAACAGTAAAAACTTCACAGTTTATTTGTAAATCAAAGATAGTACACAAGGTTAAGCGCTTTCTTCCCTCAATGAGTAGGGACTTCTTCAGAACACAAAAACGTATACACACTTAATCATGAAGCCCAGCCTTACATAATCCTCCCTTAATTGGAACACCAATTAAATTTTAAAGGAGTTTGAAAATTTAAAAAAATGTACTACATTAAAAGTCCATAAACCATAAACAAATAACAGGAATGGAAGGCAGCCACAGGAACAGTAAAAACTTCACAGTTTATTTGTAAATCAAAGATAGTACACAAGGTTAAGCGCTTTCTTCCCTCAATGAATAGGGACTTCTTCAGAACACAAAAACGTATACACACTTAATCATGAAGCCCAGCCTTAAGTAATCCTCCCTTAATTGGAACACCAATTAAATTTTAAAGGAATTTGAAAATTTAAAAAAATGTACTACATTAAATGTCCATAAACGGACTACCCATATGTTGAAACAAAAAACGTTAAAAAATTACTCACAAATAAATAAATATTGGCCCAATATTACCAAATATACAATATTTAGATCACAACATAACTCTGCACAATTCAATAAGGGGTTCAAATAAATCATGTTATATGAACAATAATCCTTAACGAATGAATTTGTAAATGTTAAATATAAAATCCAACATCTAGAATGGAAAAAAATTCATATGGGTGTTTCTATGTATGCCAATATACTCGCAAATGGGGACCATAATTACCATAAATAATAAAAAGTTGCTGAAAGCAACCAATTATGCACCCTATCTCAACCTAAAATATGTCTCAACTTTAAAACGCTAGAAATACTGATAGCCTCATTTAAACCCAGACTATTGGCAGCATCAAGTCTAAGCTGCCATCTTAATTCACTCATGTCCAAATGGGCATCTAAAATTCTCCCCTGCGGGTCCTTAATTAAATGCTGTATGACCAAAAATTGAAAAATATGATCATCAAATGGGCAATCAAGTAGAGCCACTGGAGTGATCCCCGAGGTAAACTTTCTGTTTCCCATCCACTCATCAAGATTTCTCTTGAAGAGGGCCAGTGAGGTGCTCTGCTTGACATGTATGGGAAGTCTATTCCAGAGCATGGGCAGTGTCTGAGTTATGAACCTGTCCTTCCAGCATGTTATCTGAATTGTGGTGATGAGGTTGAGGTCTCTGGAGCATATGGTGCGGTGGGATTGGGATTTTGTTAGATGGAGCATTTGTAACAGAACTGGGTCAGACATGGCTTCATAAATCAAGCAGAGATCGCCTCTTAGTAAATGATATGCGACAGAGAATAGCTGGAGTTTTTTGAGTCTGTTCGTGTAGGACATGTGTTTAAGGCCTAGGATCCCTTCGTGAGGTACTTTTGTGGCCTCTCCAGCTGTTGCAGGTGTCTAGTGAGGTACATGCCAAATGGGGCATTATACTTTATGATTGGTCTAATGAGGAAAGAGTAGAGAGAAATGATGACCTCTTTCTTCCTAGATGCAAAACCCTTGGTAATGAGATGTGCCACATAGAAGGACTTTCTGACCACAGTGGCAATGTGGTGGTCAAAGGAGAGGTTGCTGTCAAGCTGTGTCGACAGATCTCTTATAATGCCTTCAGTGTTAAGTGGGCTTCCATCGATGTGGTAATTAGTGGGAACTGAGTTTTTCCCAAAGGGGACAACGATGCCTTTTTTGGCATTAAGCTTAAGGCCATGGTTTCGACACCAGTCATTGGTCTCAGTGAGGCCTTTCTGTAGGATGTCTGCATCACTTGAGGAGTTAATAATGGCTCCCAGCTTGCAGTCATCTGCAGACTTGGTCAGCCAGAATCCCTGTGTTGGCTTGGACGTCTGAGAAGTATATGCCAACCAGGAGAGGACTCAGGACCGATCCCTGTGGGACTCCATTTGTGAGTGGTCAGCAGTCTGGCTTGGAATCCACTACTTTCACACTGTGGCTTCTATCTGTGATACATTTTGCAGACCACCTAATGATATAGGGGTTGATGCCTAGTTTGGTGAGTTTATTAATGGCCTTGGCCAGATCGAGGTAGGCTGTATGAACTGCCTTACCTTCATCCACAGCTCTGGTGACTGACTCAAAGAAGTCAACCAGGTTGAGCATTCATGATCTACCTTTCACAAATCCAAATTGCGTGGGATCTAGAATTTGGAGATTCCCTATATCCTTGTTCATTAGGTCCATGATGATGTGCTCCATAGCCTTGTATATCAGACTTGTCAGGCTGATGGGGCGATAATTTGCAGGGTCTGTAGTCACTCCTCCTTTATGGAGGGGGATGACTGTAGCAGTGAACCATTCGGTAGGGACAAAGTCTCAGGTGAGGCTGTGAGTGAACAGGGCATACAGATGTGTGCCAGTTCACTTTGTAATTCATGTAGCACATAGCCAGGGATATTGTCGGGTCCCATGGAAGCTATTTTCTTGGTCTTGGACAATGCAGCTTTAACCTCTGCTGCAGTAATGCTGGGTGCCTGGCATTCTTCTGGTATTGAGATTGGTCCTTTTGGGCGGGGGGAGAAGGGTAAAGTTGGCACTGAATCTGTCGGCCAGTATGTTGGCAATATCTGTTGGCTCAGTATAGGAGGTATCATTGTACAGTAATTCAGAGCAAATCTGGGTATTGCCGCGGAGATTCTTGATATTACTGTAGAAGGCTTTTTTTGGCTGTTTTTAGTGTCTGCTGCAATTCTGCCTTCATAGCTGGCTTTGGAGGTTTTGATGATGGATCTCAACTTTTTGTTGAGGCTGATAAGGGAATTTTTCCAGTCTTGGGACTTCACTTTTTTCTGCAACAGTTTCATCCTTCTGCTGTAGAGTTTATTAATGGCAGGGGACCACCAGATTGGCTTCCTTTTTTTGGAGGAGAATGTCTTGGTTCTGTTGGGTATGGCTAGTTCCATACATTTATGTATGTGTTTGTACAGTGCATTGATGTATGATTTGGCAGTCATGCATCTATTTTCCATTGGCATGGGTGCCATGAAGTTAGCCACCTTTTTTTTTAGGAGTTCAAAGTCAGCTTTGGAAAGGTTTTTCATGGTGGATACCTTTGCGGGGGTGAGTGAGATGTGGATTTCCATGGTGATTAGTTTGTGGTCAGATCTAACCAGGGAGGAATTGACTGTTGGTGTAGAGCAATGGTTGCCCATGTTAGTAATAACCAGGTCAAGGATGTTGCTTCCTCTAGTGGGGGTAAGAATGAGCTGGTCCAGGGCATTGGAACTGGTGAATTCCAGAAAGCATTGGGCCAGTGCATTGGTGCATTGTAGTTTGCCCAGTTGATGGAGGGGTAGTTGAAGTCACCTAGTATGAAAGCTTTGAGTTGGATCTTAATAGTTTCTAGGGTGCTTAGAATGTGGAGTGAGAGTCTTGGGACATGGTTGGGGACCTATAGCAGGCTACGACTGAATTGAAGTCTTACCCATTGTTAGTTTTACCTGGAGCTTCTGTCCATGTTCTGGGGCTGAAAGGTGTGGAATGAGTTATAGCATGGTAGTGCTTGGATGCTTTCTGCTGCTTTAAACCAGGTCTCCATTACAGCACAAATGTCAATGTTCTCCATTTTGAGTAGTGCTTCAAATGAGTGCATCTTTAGATTTAGACTTCTAGCATTGAGCAGCATGACCCTTAGATTGCATTTATTTATAGCTGTTACAGTGGTAATTCAGTCTTTGGTAAAAAAGACACTATAGGGGTGACAAGAGCCTTAGCCAGTACCTGGAAACCCAGGGGTGACAGATGCAGGCCATCTCTGGCAAAGCATTGAGGTTTGTCAGTCATGTCATCCCAAGCAGGCAGATACTGGATCCCCTTAGAATGACACCAAAAATGTAGCCAATTGTTGAAGTAAATCATTTTCTGTTTGCACTGCAGTATCATTCTGGGCGACGGTAGGATGCTGCCCAGGGCTAGGGTCATACCTGCCTGGGCCACATAATCCGAGAGCTCCACCATGTCTCTTTTCATGTACTCCAGGGAGGTGCATCTCAGGTCATTCACACCCACATGGACAATGACAGAGTCATACTTGTACTTCTTGTGGAGTGACCTGAGTGCATGTGTTATTTGTCAGATTCTGGCACCTGATAGAAAGCTGACTGTCACCTTCTCCTTATTCAACCTAGTGAGTGGGACATCAGTGTTACACTCTATTGAGTTAACCTATAATTATTGTATTGAGCAAGCTGTTTTGCCTTAGGGGCTTAGGTTGAGGGGCACACTGTGTAGGTGAGCTGTGTGTCTTGTGGTTTGTGCTGTGTTGTGGTGGTCGAGTACATTTCTGTCTTGGTGGTCTCTGCTGTTTGGGTAGATTTCTGTTGAGAGCCTCCACGAAGGTGGGTGTGTGGTTTGTGTTTTTATGTGAGGGCTGTGATAGTGGATGTTCTGGAGGGTTATGTGTTTCATGTGGTGTGGTGCAGGTGTTGACCTTCTCCTGTTGACCAGCTATTCCAGTCTTGGCTGGAGAGTGCATGGCTTCCAATTTGGAGATATAAGTGCATCTGTCACAAGTCTGAGTGTTGGGAGGTAAGAGGAGACAGTTGTCTGTGTACATGAGGCAGTCACTATAATGCCTCAGAATGCCCAAGTTTACCAGGTTAATAGGAAACTGACCTTTAGACATGCCAGAAGAGATAGTCATCATTACTAAGTACTGGAGCAGTGTCCTTATAGGATGTCTAATGCTGATAGCACTTACATGTGCTACAATAATTGCTACAAAAAGCCTGATGAAGTACTAGGTAAATAAGCTAAATAAAGTGTGATAGAGAAGAGATCTAGCAAGATCTAAGGGAAAAATTGAAGAGGAGACTTTCTGGCACCGGTAATATACTTTAAATTCAGTGCAAGCTAGCATACTTGAGTGTGTAGCAATATTAAAGCAAATACATTTAAAATAAATGAAAAAATGATTTAAATTAAGTACAGAAAGCAGTGTATAATCAGAAAAAATCAAAATGGAGGCACTTAAAGTTTTGTTTTCCTTTCTGTTGCTCTTGTAGTCTGCAGGATGCCAAAACAGGATCCACTGAGCTTAAACAAGTGCAACCCATACAAACATGGGCTTTTAAAACAGAAAATTGAAAGGGAAAGAAAAACTGCCCAAAAGGCTAATAAGCTACAATTTCAGAGCTAGAGACCACTCCCCTCTTGTGGTAGATAAGCTACCTAGTGCTTACCACTCCCACTGATAAGCTGGAAGGCTTCCCTCTAACACAGAATGGTCTGGGGAACTCAGAAACTTACAAAACAGTCCTGGATACAGCAAATCTGTATCTGGACTACTCTAGTAACAGGAAAGGCGGGAAACATTTTTTTTTGCTTTAGTTTTTTTGCAAAAAAAACAGTTAAAACAGTAATAAAAATGCTTTAAATGCAGTACAAATTAGCACACTTGAGTGTGTACCAATATTTAAGCAAATACTGTTAAAATAAATGCAGTTAAATGAAAAACACGAGTTAAATCAAGAGCAGAAAGCAGTATAATCAGAAAAAATCAAAATGGAGACACTTAAAGTATCTCTCTCTCTCCTTTATGTTGCTCTTGTAGTCTGCAGGATGCCAAAACAGGATCCACAGAGCTTAAACAAGTGCAAACCCAAGCAAACACAGGCATTTAAACCAGAAAGTTGAAAGGGATAGAAAAACTGCCCAAACAGCCAATAAAGCCAATAAAGGGTTGGGAGGGTGCCCTAATGGTTAAGGTGCTTGCCTTACAAGCGCAAGGTGCAGGGTTTGAGTCTCACAAGGGAGAAATGGCTAGGCTTACAATGGCTCACAAGGGCATTTAACCTAGTACTAACCTATGAAACTACAATTTCAGAGCCAGAAACCAGTCCTCTTGTGGTAGATAGGCAACCTAGTGCTTACCACTCCCACTGATAAGCTGGATGGCTTCCTTCTAACACAGAAAGGTCTGTGGAACTCAGAAACTTACAAAATAGTCCTGGATACAGCAAATCTGTATCTGGACTACACTAATAAGTGGAAAACAAGCGTAGAACATTTTTTTTGCAGAAAAAGCAGTTAACTTATAGCTGGAATACCTCAAAAAAAAGGTTTAAAACCATGCAGCTGAAGCTCTGTATGTTGCAGACATGAATTGAGACTATGCTACTCAATTTTAAGGTTAAGAACTCAGTAAGAAAAAACTCACAATGAAGCACAGATTAATTACTTGTAGTCAAAAGAATAGCACTTACAGTATGAAAAAATACATTTAAACAGCAATGAAATGCAGTATAATGCAGTTAAACAGTAATGAATTGCAGTAGATAGCAATGAAATATAGTTAATCAATAGATGGCTGTGAAACAATAGCTCACATATCACAACAATAACAGACAGCACTAATAAAGCAGCGATTCGGTAGAATACTGTTATCAATTTAGTGAGGCTACCAACAACCAGTAATAAATATGGCAGACAGCAAAATGAAGTAGAAAGAGGTACAGTTTATTTATTTATTTATTTATTTATTTATTTATTTATTTTTAGTAGAAAGTGAAGAGACAGAAGATAGATAATTCAAGGTTCAGATGCTAAAGGGGTAAGTCTTTACTAAGTTTTCACTATAAACAATAAAATGAGCTGATGTAATGTGACTGGGGGGAGTGTCCAGTATCAACTTTATACCAGAGGCGGTCAAAGCCACCAAGATTTAAGAACATCACAACAACTGGTCGGGTAAAAAAACAGTTGTACAGATTACAGAGATATGTAGTAAAACAAGTGCAGAAGACAATTGAAAATAAACACTTATCTTTTTCTGCAGCATTGAACAGCTTGAACAAACAGTATTTCTGGTTTAAAACACTGGCTATTAAAGGCAGAAAAGCAGAAACCAGCCCAATTATCCAATCAACAATAACAGTTTTGCAGGAATGCTTTTAGCTAGATTAAACCAGACTGATTTGCTTCCTGCCACAAAGAAAAACAGGTAGGCCTCTTGAGACAAAAGATTTCACTATAATCTGAAAGGGTCACAAACAGTAACAGATATTCAGCTCTATCAGACAACAAAAAGGAGACAAACAGTTGCACCAATTGCAAAAACAGTTGTACAGTAAAAAGAAGTGCAGAAGACAATTAAAAACAAACACGTATCTTTTTCCAATATCACAGCAGGGCAAAAGGCAGAAGGCCACTCTCTCTGAAAACTAAAAACAGTTGCACCGATTATGTTCTTGATATATGTGCAAAAGCAACATTTAAAGTGGGAAAGCTGCAGAGTCAAGAAAATATCAGTCTGAGACAGGAATGTGATATAAAGGAACTTGTGCAGGAGGAAGTTTACAAATATTTGGGAATTGATGAAGGATCAGTAATAATCCATGGACAAATGCAAACAAAACTCATTAAGGAATATTTTAGAAGACTAAAATTAATACTGAAAACAACCCTGACATCTATGAACAAAGTCCAAGCTATAAATGTTTGCTCTTCCTGTTTTAACTGTTTTGGGGTGATTGACTGGCCCAACAAGGTATTAGATGAGTTGAATAGGAAAAAAAAGAAAAATGCTTCATGCTTATCAAAGGATGTTTACAAATCAGCATATACCAACATTATACTATTCCTCATTCTGAAGGAGGCATGGACCTCCTCAAAACTGATTACATGTATAGATCTGCAATCATACGGCTGCATATATACCTGATGACTTTACCACCAGATCAAAACAAAGTGAGTTTTAAAACATGAGGAGAATGTGTCTAAGATGATTCTCTGCTTTGTTTAGCAGAGGCATACCAGTGTCAAGCAGGAAGGAAATCAAACCAGAAGCAGATAAAACATCAGGCAGTAGATGAAAGTGCCAAAAAATAGAATATAAGGAAAAGGATCAAATGAAAAGGCAAAAAATGTGCAAAAAGCATAACTTTTGTTGCAAATACAGAAACCCCCTGGAGCAAACTCATGCTGATCAGCATCTGATGCAGGAATGATTAAGGAGAGGTGAATTTAAACCAAAGGATGAAAGGTTAATATTTACGGCCTAGGATAGTGACCTACACGTACAAAGTCCATTGAACATGTGCGAGTAACAGACAAATGCAGGTTCTGCAAAAGAAAACTGGAAACATTGTACATCTTGTTGTTGGATATGATGCATTAATGGCAGATGGCCTGTATACTAAAAGGCATAATAATGCAGCAAGACTGTTATATTGAGGATTGTGCAAACATTACAATACTGAAGTAACTGAGAATCATTAGAAACAAGCTGAAAAACATTATAGAGAATGAAGTTTATATCACATGGGATTGTCTATTTCAACAGTTCAAAAAAAAAAAAGATGTGAAAAAAAAACAGATATAGTAGTCCATGAAAAGAAGACAAAAACAGCATTTATCATTGAAATTGCTACACCCAGTGATTGTAGTGTCTTACGTACAGTGAGACACAAAGGCATAAAGTACCAGCATTTACAAGCAGAAACGAGGGCAATGGAGAAGAAGGTTCGCCAGACAGTTCCAATAGTAGTAGGAGCAATGGATCTTATGAAAAGTAATTTACAGTTGTACTTGCATATGTTACTGATACATGCAATTCCATATGAATTACAGAAGGTCTTGATTATGGGCACAGTGAGGGTGCTGCAAAGAGCACGTTTGGCTAACATCAAATATTGAAACAATACTAATTTCATGAACTTTTAATCATAATTTGTGTTAGGAATGGGATCTATTCCTGTCATGGTTCTAGAAACCCAAAAGACTTGGTGAAATTAAACTAAAATCACAGTACTAATAATGGGTACGATTTTAGTGATAAAAAGTCACATGATAAAACAGTGCTCCAGATTAGTGAAGAATCACGGCTCAAGCTAAATAAAGAAAAATGTTGTCTTTAGCAAAACAGAAGTACAGCATTTCAGATGTTATATCAGTGATTATGGGATCGAACAAGTCAAAATAACAATTATGAATGAGTTACCAAGTATAGATAATGTCCTCAAACACTGCCAAATGCTTAGTATGGTAAACTATCTGAGCCAATTTGTACCAGTACTGTTAGTGGTGCTTCATTCTTAAAAATAATTGCTAAAGAAAGACATAGCATGGACATAGGGTGACACACTAGAATAGGCATTCAAAAAAGTGAAGTCTGTGTTAGTAGCCACACCAGTACTTGCTTATTACAGTGTCACTAAATCAGTAGTGATGAGTATAGATAGCAACAGCTGTGGTGATGGGGTAGCTTTACTGCATCACATTGATGTAAACTAAAGCTAAGCTGTTTGGTCCAGAACATTAACAACGACTGAAAGCAATGCCTAGCAGCTGGAGCGGCCTTAGGTCAACTGATGCCCTAGGCAAAAGGGGTCCACGGTGCCCCTCCGCACCACCCGGTGCCCCCATCCTGGTCTACTTACACCAAATAAATACTGGAAAAGAGCCCCTCCTAGAGCGGCACCCTAGGTGGCTGCCTAGTTGGCCTATGCCTAAGGCCGGCTATGCCTAGCAGGTGTATAGGTAACTGAGTACTTTTCATTCTACCTGTTGTGCCTGGGCCCTTTCCAGCGACAAACAGATCATAAACTACTGATACCACTGATAAATTTCTGTAACTTGTATAAAGTTCATTCACAGTGTCAATGGCTGTTGATGAGGCTCAGGCAATTCACTGTAAAAGCAGAGCGTGTCCCAGTAAAATAACTGGTAGTGACAGATACCCTGTCCAGAAATGCAGTGACTGAGATATTTCAGTCAGAGAGTGAAGATGTAAGTGAATATTTATACAAGTGTCATTATGTATAGCAGATGAAGGACTTCCCACAGACTGGACCTCCTCATTGAAGCAACTAAGCAAGCTGCAGACCTGCACAGTATAATCAGCTATTTTCATGATGGGTGACCTGATAAATGGACAGTTCATTGTATAAATATTTAATTGTGAGAACCTAAGGGTTTCTTGTTGTGTCAAAATCAGATTGCCAACTTTGCAATGGGCAGACGTCATGAGGCAAATCCAAAGAGGGCATCAGGAGTTAGCAAAGTGCAGAGAAAGAGCAAAAATGTCTGTGCTGTGACCACATACCAGTGCTGGATAACCTGTTGTGCCATTTGGTGTTAAGCACACACCTACTCAAAGGAAAGAATCGGATGGTGTCTGTGTTTCCAAAAAGGCAGTGACAAAAGAACTGCAGCAGGCTTGTATAAATATAATGGGGAAAACTGCCTACTAGTTGTGGGCAATTACTTATGGACAATTCATATTAAACTTGCTGTGGACAAGGAGCTCAATTTTTATCCTCATAATTTAAAATGCTTGCAAAGGAATATGGGTTTGTTCACACTTTTCAGAAGCAGGTGGTTCAGCTGAGAGGCCAGTAGAATGGTGAATAAAATCCTTAACCAGCTAAATTCACAATTAATTCTAATATCACATATTACAACCAGTTTGAGTCCAGTACAACTCACATTGGGAAGACAAATCTTAACAACTGTGCCAATGCTTGAGAAAAAGTTGTTGCTTAAAACCATTCCATAAGAGACTGCGGAACAGAATCTCAGAAGGGTAAAATATGTGTACAGATATTTCTTTTAGAGATGGCATTGAATTCTTTCCTTGACTGACTTAAACCCAGCTGTTACTGTCCACCTGAAATTAGAAGGGGAAAATAAACAGGCGACAACATGTGTAAATGCTGCCAAATCCTCAGAAGTGAAATTTCACGTGCTACAATGGGTATTTGATGGAGATGTTTAAAGAAAATCAAAGCTACATCTTGGCTTTTCTGAGATACCTTAACTAATAAACAGGAGATGGTTCTGATTGAGCAGATGTCATGAGCAGGATAATCCAAACGTGGGAGTAACTCTGACTCAGTATCTATTTAGTGTAATGACTGGACTGGTCACAATGTATTCCAAAGAGACACATTCACTAACAGTAACTTATTACCCAAAAGTGATACTTTTTTCAGAACAGACATTTTATTGGACAGAAACACATTAACCAATGGAGAGTTGTTATGAATGGCAAGCCCTTCACATTCACAGTTACTTCATGAGTGCATGAGGTAAGGCTTCCTGTGAGGTATCATGATCTACGGTGGATCCAGTCCAGATACATACTAAAAAATGATTGCTAACAGTAAAGTATGCTTAGAGACAATAATGGCTTAAATATTTTCTGTATTGTTACAACATATGAATAACTCTACAGTAATATCAAATGCTTTTGATAGTGTGTGTTTCAAAATGGAAAAGTTTTATACTAATTGTAATATGTACATACATGCATATGTGTATAATATGATACCGTAAAACAGAAATGCATTCTCTTTTCCAAAGGAGGTTTATGTGGTGATAGCAGATCACCTTTATGATCTGTGCAAGCAGTGATGGACTGTTCATGGCTGTCTAAAACCTAAATAGGTTTTACCCATAGTCTATGGGGAAGTATTGGAGCTGGAAGCCATTGTGAATTGGCTGGAAACTTCACAAAATGAGAACAGTGCTATATGATATCACAGTGTGTTACTGTACAGAAACAAATGCACTGAGTTTGTACGTACCCATCCTGCCCTCCCATGTATCTGGTTTTCAGAAATATAACATGGAACACAACAGTTGCTGTCCTAGCATGTGCAATTCACATTTTCTAGCTATCTCCATTTTAGAGAATTTGGATAAAATGACCAGTTCAGGAATAACTAGTGTTCACCAGTTTTGAAGTCATTTGAACAGTTGAACATGGTAAAACAGACAACACGATGATTATTTTAGTTTGTAATGATGCATGATCTAAAATAGTTATTGGATGTATGAATGTGTACCTATGTTGCTATTTTACTTGTGATTTAATAAGTATGTTTATAAAAAAGACAGTCTCTGTTTAAAGTGCAACATGTCTAATAACATATAGTTAGATAAGATAGTGCACAGGCCTGCATGTCTAATAACATAAAATAGTGCATAGGCCTTTATAAGTATACTTAGCACAACAAACCTGACTCCACTGGATATGGGCATAGTGTCTGCATGGCACATGGCACATGGAGGGCTTCCTAATATAATTCCAAGACCCGCACTTGTGAGAACTGAAATGTACTTAGCGCAACAAACCTGACTCCACTGGATATGGACATAATGTCTACATGGCACATGGCACATGGAGGGCTACCTATTATAATTCCAAGACCCGCACTTGTGAGAACTGAAATTTACTTAGCACAACAAACCTGATGCCATTGGATATGGACATAATGTCTACATGGCACATGGAGGGCTACCTATTATAATTCCAAGACTCGCACTTGTGAGAACTGAAATTTACTTAGCACAACAAACCTGACTCCACTGGATATGGACATAATGTCTACATGGCACATGGAGGGCTACCTATTATAATTCCAAGACCCGCACTTGTGAGAACTGAAATTATAGAAAGGAAGCAACAAAAGAAGAGATGAATAGCAAATGCTGAAAAATGCTGTTCTCCTCTGAATTGCATTTTTGCACAGGGCAAAACTGTCTTGTACCCCTACACACTTTGCTACTTATAGATATCAAGTCAGAGATGATCTTGCCTGTGAAAAAAGGGAATGCTCTGATCCACAGCGATCTCAGATGTAATATATGCAAATCAATTTTTGCACATTCAGTCTCACTGCTCTACTGCGGTGGTGGTGCTGCGTTGTCGCCTCACAGATGTTGCCCGTTCGATTTTCAGAGTGTCTTCTGTGTGTTGACATGCGTGAACAGGCAATCCTTCTTGGAAGGTTGTTCGTTAGGCCCGGCAAGCCAGCATGTAAAACTCTACTGCCAATCATTAGCGGACCGGAGTTCCGCTCTGGCAACCCCTAACCGGGAAAAGCCGAAAGACACAAACAGTCTCACTACTCTAAAGCTTGCACATCCGAGTCTTTTATTTCAAAGCAGTTTACCAATGAGAGTATGTTTATCCATGCAGATAAATGTGAAGAGGTCACTATGTCATATGTGGGTCATTGTCAGCTACATCAAAGAAGTAAGGAGTTTAGTACTTAAAAAGAATAGTAGCAAATATGAAACTTGTGTGCGGGTACCAAAGTATTGCATTTGGAACCAGCAGTAGATACAAAACATACTGTTTTACATTGTTGAGATTAATTATTCATACACTGAAGGAATTGAAAACACCATTTAGTTACCATATCTGCTGTTAACACCACTAACAGGTTTTGTTAAGCTGAAAGTTTCAGAGCATAAGCCACCTTTTAGGTATGGGATGGAGATGTGGTAATAATAACTTTGAAACAAATATCAGAATTTGACTAAGTGGATTACAAAAGACCAATACACTGTAGTACTGAAACATTTTGTTAAACTCATGCTTCAAAATATAAGCTGTCTTTCTCTAATGTTTGATGATAAGGTGACGGTGACAATAAAACAGGTCCCTATCAGTTCAGTGAACAGCATTTTCAGTGCACTTTTGAGCATGCCATTCATCAAGTTGTTCATACTGAGATCACAGTACAGTAGGGATCAGGAAATATGCCCTTCCCCCACTGTAGTGCAATCTCAGAGTTGGTATAAATAATTAGCGTTCATTAAAGTGTCACTTCAATTAAGTGATTTAGACCCCAATAAAACATGTATCCATATGTAGTTTGGTCTGGATTATTGGCCTAAGTGCATTATTAATGTGTGCAATCACATTTCTGACCTGCACCTTGGCATGTGATGTCTATAGCATTCAGAAGCTTACTATTTGTTTCTCCAGAAAATGCTTTTTAAGTTAAAAAAAAAAACTTTGAAAATGTGCTTTTTACTAACTGAATTATTAAATTACCTTTTCACTTTGGCAGTATAAACACAAGAATACTACAGTATGCATCCATTAAAGACTAGAGACGTTTATCATGCTATTCCCAAGTATAGCATTTTGTGTCCATAGACATTAATGGACACATACTATGCTATTCCTATGTTTACATCAGCAAGGTAAGAAGGTTATTTAATGCAGTACTTTATAAAATTCAAGTTTATGAAGGATTAAAAAATACAAATAAAAGAAGACACATTTTCTGGAGGAATTGGGGCTAGTAAACCTTTGACTGCTATAGGCACTACATGCTATGGAACAGACATTCACCAAGTTTGACTGTACAATTTAAAGACTTATTGTACATTAAAGAGCTATAATTGTTCCTAATTTTTCAAGGGATGCTCACTTATCTCCTATGATGCTTTGATTACAATGAGGTTTTTGTGTTATATATTTTTGTAAAACAATTAAGATAAAAAGGTGAAGATAAAAGAAAGGTAAATAGCTCTTTTTTATGCTAATTCGAAAATAAAATCATATTCCATTTGAATTTGGGTGTGCTGTTTGTTTTTAGTTTTGTAAGAAAAGAAGAACGAAGCAAACTGCACCAAGGTGTGTCAGAGAAATGCACTTTAATTAGATAAAATAGCAAAATAGCAAACAGGAAATAGAAGTGGTTGAGCACTTTTGTCTGCTAAATGACAGACTTCTTCAGAAGTCTTTAGTTTTGTGACATTTTTTCACTATATTTGGCAGTTTATTATGTTATTCATGTCTTCTTTTTATTAGAAATGTAGACGAAACAAGTTATTGTCAGTTCATAGGCTAATTGCCCTTGCAGGCCATTTTAAGCTTAGCACATTATCCCATTTCAGAATCAAACCCCGCATCTTGTGTCTGTAATGTAAACACCTTAACCACTATGCCAACCCCCAACACATAGAAATTAACATTTCCTTACATATCCCTTCTGCGACCTTTATTATTCTATGTTCTTACAGGGTGACAGAAAAAGGAGCATGTATGTATTAACTGTTAGTAGCTGTATGCTTTCTTGAACAGAAAAAAGCTGAAGTATCCTAACATCCATAGCCAGCCTTAGGCATATGCCAACTAGGCAGGCGCCTGAGGCGCCGCTCTAGCAGGAGCACTTTTCCAGAAATCTGGATGGTGTAGGTAGACCAATGTGGGGGCACAGGGTGGTGTTGGGAAGGTGCTGTTGAGACCTTTTGCCTAGGGTGCCATATGACCAAAGTCTTGCTAACATCTGTTCTGAATAAAGGCCTTGAACAAGACCAGTATGACTTTTGTATCAGTTTTCATACAGGAGAGCACCAGGACAGATAAAACTTAATTACTAGTCCTTACTTTCTGCAGAGTCTTTCAAGGGGATGTAAGGTTCATGGACAGTGAAAGCTAAACAAATTGTATATGGCTGTGCTGTTTTTCTTTTTTCCTTTTGCAAGACTAAGTCTCACACCTGTTTGGTTGCCAGTTTATTGCATTTTATTCTAGTTATTTTACTGAAGTAAATGAAAATCTAGAAAAAAATTTTGGGTAACAATCATATTTGTATTTCTTTTCACGCAGCAACAGCAAAGAGGAACTGCTGACATCTCCTACACCATTGATGCAAATAAACAGCAGAGGCAGCTAATTGCTGAGTTAGAAAATAAGAACAGGTATTTATTTTAGTTGCTTTCTTGGGGTAGAGGACTGATCTACATGGATGTTTTTTAGATTCGGCCTGGGAGCATTATGTCTGGTTAAGTGACTTGCTCAGGTCACACAGTTAGGCAATGCAGGCTGAGGGGATCAAACCTTGCACCACTGGATCACAGAAAACAGCTCATATTGTTTGAGACGACTACATATATTTCTGTACTGTGAGTTTATTGTATGTTTTATCATGCATCCATTGTGCCTTTGTACTGTGCTTCAGGGACTAAGTATTGTTCATGTCCTTTTGTTTGTATGTGCTTTGAGATGGCAGCTAGACATATTACAAATGTCCTCTATGTTAAGCGTTTAACAATGCACCATTTGATTATGCTTTTCTATCACTGGTGAGGTGCATGGCTATGCTTGTTCACATTTTGTTTTATGGATTTTGGTTCCAAAAAATGTAACTGCCACATCTTTATTGCTGTGATATTTCACACTAGTCCCCTCAAGCTGAATGGTCATTTAGGGTGCAATAAAATTAGCAGTGCTAAGGGCTTACTAAAGCTTAAGCTATTGATTTGAAGTGTTTGTCAGAAGGGCTGCCTTCGCTTAACAGCCTCATGATTAAGGGACTGCCAGGTACGTAGCCAGGGGATGCATTACATTTATTGCTTTTGAATTTTATTTTTTGTAATTCCTCTCAAGTAGGGAGATGTCACTAGTTATAAAAAAGAAAAAAAATCAATCTTTATGGCTAAAGGAAAGCTGACTTTTCAATAAATATCCCCACTGCAGCATTTAGAAATTGAAATACCCAGAGTAAAAAAAAAATCCTTAAGTGCTTCATTTTGAAACAGAGCTGAAATCTTGACAAGAAAGTAGTGTACTCTAGGAAGAAATGTTTTTCCTTTAAATGTGGTTGAATTAGTGCCTTTCTGACTAACCTGAAAATATTTTTTTTCTATTCCAAGACTTTGATAAAAAAAGATGTCATGAACATCCAAGGCTTCTTTGTCAGAAGTAATGGTCCCATTTCCATGATAGTAGTAGAGGAAGTAGCTAGTTGGTATTATCATCTGCTAATTGTACTACTTCATTTAGAACACTGCACTAACAAACAGTGAAAGGTATATCCTGTTTTCAAAGATGAAACAGTGGTCCAAGGATCCAACCTGAAAGCATGTTATGAGAATCCTCCTTTCTGCGGACTGCAGGACTCCCATCCTCTTCATATTAGCTGCACTGAAATTGGACCCAGTTGTGAATGCATATGCATTTGTGTAGTATGGAAGAAAAACTGTGGTGGAGCTAGTCACCTGGTGGTGAGACTGTTGACTCTAGATGATTGTCACTGTTGATGTGACATCCTGATCCCATGTGCAAAAATGGGGAAAAAAGGGGTTATGAATGGATGGATGGCTAGATGCAGGGACATTATATCTCACTGGGTTAACTACACTACAGATAAAGAATACCAAAAAAGGCTTTCACTGTAGCATAGAGGTCCTGAAGTCTCCTCATGTTAAAACATGTTTATGTTGTACTTTCAAAGCTTTCTTGTGTTTGCACTGATTTTATCTGTGTAAACTATTTTTATTTCTCATGTGCACATAGAGAGATCTTGCAAGAAATACAAAGGCTGCGTCTTGAGCATGAGCAGGCATCCCAGCCCACACCTGAAAAGGCACAACAGAATCCTACCCTCCTAGCAGAACTTCGGCTCCTCAGGTAAGCTGCTACTTAACTGCCCCATCTAAAAGACCAGCTCTGATGATGTGACACATGTATGTATTACTGAACTTTTATTGCATCCTTCAAAATGCATTTATTGTCAGTGGACACATGGATATCATAGGATCAGCAGGCTGTATTGATAGTATATCATTAGTAACTTGTAATGCTCTAGGTACAGAAAACATAGGCTGCAGGCAAAGGCAACCTACATAACATGAAAGGTATTCTGCTCTCCTTAACAGTTCTGCAGGTGCCACAAGCAGTGCAAAGTGCAGTCTGTAAAATGGGAAGGATAACTCTGGGGAATAGAGAGATTGATATCTGAATTATTTTGTGTTGCATTGAGCAATATCTAGCTGGAAGTTGTGACTCTGTTTTTTCAGTAGGTCCCCACCCACCCTCCATGTTTTTGTTTTGGTTTTGGTGTTAATCTTGGTGGCTTTGAAACTGCCCGCCCCTCTTGTAAATTTGCACTTGGATACTCCTCCTGGGCCCATCTCATTTGCTCACTCAAAAAAAAAAAATTATCTGCTTTTACTGTATTTGTGTTTCTTCCTACTTTATTTTGCTTTTGCGTCATCTTAAAAGTACTCAGTTGTATTTATTACTGTTTGGTGTAACTCATTCTAAGCCTTTTAGTTTAAGCACTTGGGCTTCAGACCAGTTATTTTACATTAAGAGGGTCAGTGGTCTGCACTCTTGTGGGAGGAGAGGCTGGACTCTGCCTTTCTGAGCTGGGAATTTCTGGTTAAAGGCTTATAGTGCATGCATATTTGAACTGCTTCTTACTGAAATTGGTACACCTTGTTTGCTGTAGCATAGACTAGATCCAGGCCTGCTGAATCTAGCTTTGTTTGTATAACTTGAGCACTAATCCAGGCATTCTTTAAAGTATTCAATTGTATTTATTACTGCTTGGTAGTAACGTGATTAAAGTGTAGTTATCATTCTAAGTCTTTTGGATTAAGCACTTGGGCTTCAGACCAGTTGTTTTACATTAGGAAGGTTTGTGGCCTGCACTGTGGTGGCAGGACAGGTAGCTTACATCCTTCTAAGTTGGGAACTGCTGATTGAGGGCTCAGTGTCTGTTATTCTAAAAGTGTATTAGTTCTGGTTTAAGCACTTGGGCTTCAGGCCAGTTATTTTACATTAAGAAGGTTCGTGGTCTGCACTCTTGTGGGAGGAGAGGCTGGACTCTGCCCTTCTGAGCTGGGAATTTCTGGTTAAAGGCTTATAGTGCCTGCATATTTGAACTGTTTCTTACTGAAATTGGTACACCTTGTTTGCTGTAGCATAGACTAGATCCAGGCCTGCTGAATCTAGCTTTGTTTGCATGTTTGTTGTTGTTTGCTTGTTATTTCCCTGAAACGCTAATTCCACCTAAAACGTGGCTTTTTAGCGCTTCTGTGGATCCCTAGTGATATCTGCATTGCTTACTGTACTTATTTCATTGTTTCACTTGAAAGAAAGTTACTGTTTGTCGGTTTTGCATTTAAGTTACCTGTAACACATTGCATTTAAGTTACCTGGAACTTGCTCACTAAAGCAATTATATAAGTCAGCACTAAAAAATTAAAAGCACTACACCCTCACAAACTCCCCTTGAGTACCTTGTTCCCCATTGGCCCTTTTTTCAATTATAAAGGAATTCCCAATACTATTCTAGCATGTCCAAATGTCAGTTGTCAATCTCCTCTCCGGTCCAGCTGGTGAATCTGGGAATCTTGAGGCAATGTTACAACTGCCTCATGTACACAGACAACCCTCTCCTCCTCCCAACAAATTCCAACACATGTGAGAGATGCAACCATATAGCCAAACTGGAGGCTAAGCTCTCTCAACTCAGTACTGGCGTAACCAGTCAGGAGGAGAAGGAAACCACACTCACTACAATTCCAGTCTCACATAGACCTACCACGACAGCAAACCAAACGCATAAACACACAAAAACATACTCAGAGGCTCTAAATAAAAATCTGCCTGAGCAGCAGAGACCTCCAAAGCAGACACCCAATCAACCGCTACCCCAAAACAAAACACGTGCAACACATAGCTCACAAAGCCAGTGTGCCGAACAGTCACAGCCCTTAAGGCTAAACAACACACCTGATACACTTGTAATAGGTGACTCTATCGTCAGGCACACTGACGTCCCGCTCACCAGGCTGAACAAGGAGAAGGTCATGGTGAGCTGCCTGTCGGGTGCTAGGATCCGCCACATAACACAAGCACTCAGGTCACTCCAAGGCAAGTACAAATATGACTCAGTCATTGTCCATGCTGGTGTGAATGACCTGAGACGTACCTCCCTGGACTACATACATAGAGGAGCTCCCTGAGCATGTAGCCCAGGCCGATATGACCCTGACCTTGAGTAGCATCTTACCCTCACCAAGAATGATGCCAAAATATGAAGATAAGATGATCAATTTCAACAATTGGCTTAAGTATTAGTGTCATTCAAAGGGGATCCAATGCCTTGTCAGCCTGGGATGACATGCTCGACAAGCCACGATGCTTCGCTAGGGACGGCTTGCACCTGTCACCCCTGGGCTTTCGGATATTGGCAAAGGCACTTGCTACCCCCATAGTGCCTTTTTTAGGCAAGGCTCAAAAGACAAACCCACCTCCATAGGTATCAATAAGAAACTAAAAGCAATGCTACTCAACGCCAGAAGTCTAAACCTCAAGATGCATGCACTTGAAACTCTCCTTAGCATGGAGAACATTGATATCTGTGCAGTAACAGAAACCTGGTTCAAGGCTCCCGAGAGCACCCCAGCACTACCAGGTTATACCTCATACCATGCTTTTCGGCCCCAAAACTTGGACCGAACCACAAAAAGAGGGGGAGTATCAATATTCGTCAAAGATACCCACACCTCCAGGTTGGTGGCACAGCACAAAGCATCAGAGACTATCCATGTGCAACTAACAGTGGGTAAAACTGCCTTCCAGTTTATAGCCTGCTACAGACCACCCTCCCAAACCCAGGAACCCCACTCGGCCTTCCTGAGAACACTGGAAAATATGAAGGTCTCTCCAAACACCATTATATTGAGCGACTTCAACTACCCAAACATAGACTGGGAGCATTACTCTAGCTCCAACACCCTAGCCCAAAGGTTCCTAGAATTTATAAACTCAAATGCTATGGAACAGCTTGTTACCACTCCCACAAGTGGGAAAAACATACTGGACCTAATCATCACCAACATTGGGACTCTATGCTCCAGACCAGAAGTGTATTCCTCACTGGTAAGATCAGACCATAAACTAATCTCACTGGATATTCACATCCCAACCCCACCCCCTGCCCAGAAAACCACAGTGAAAAACTTCTCTAAAGCAAATTTCACACTCCTCAAAACTGAGGTGGAATACTTCAAAGCCCCCGGGCCTGTGGAAAACACGGCCCAGACTGCAGAATCCTTTATAAATGCATTCTATGAACACCTTCAAAAATGCATGGATCATGCAATCCCAAATAAAACCAAGACCCAATCCTCCAAAGGCAGACGTCCTGTCTGGTGGACCCCAGCCATAAACAAACTATACAATAGAAGGAGGAAGCTACTACATGATAGAGCAAAATCCCAAAAAGGGAAGGCATCTCTGATCAGTATTAGCAAAAAACTACGGGCACTCATAAAATCGTCTAAGGCCAGCCTAGAGAGAAGAATTGCACAGGACACTAAGGATAATCACAAGGCTTTCTTTAGTTATGTTAGGAACCTGGGTGGGAATTCCCAGATATGCTCAGAATTAGTCCAAAATGACAAAAAATACACCGAACCCACAGACAATGCCAACATCCTAGCTGACAGGTTCAGCACAAACTTCTCCCCCCCCTTCCCACCAAAAGGGCAAATATCTATCCCAGCAGAGTGCTGCCCCCTGACATCTCAGATGCTCAGGTAAGAGCCGCCCTCTCCAAAGCAAAAAACACAGCATCAATGGGGCCAGACGGTGTCCCAGGCTGCATCCTACATGAACTCCAAGAAGAGCTAAACCCAAACATAAAACTACTGTTCAATCTCAGCCTTACTACAGGATATGTACCCAAAGAGTGGCATACAGCAACAGTGGTCCCTCTCCACAAAGGTGGTGCCTCAACGGATCCTGGAAACTATCGCCCCATAAGCTTGACTAGCTTAGTCTGCAAAGCTATGGAAAGGATCATCATGGACCTCATAAATAAAGATATTGGGGACCTACAGACACTGGATCTTACCCAGTTCGGCTTTGTTAAGGGCAGATCCTGCCTCTTAAACCTGGTTGATTTCTTTGAAACAGTCACCAAGGCCATTGACAAGGGGAAGGTGGTCCACACAGCCTACCTGGACCTCGCAAAAGCCTTCGATACAATACCCCACTTGGGCATTATAGATAAGCTCACCAGCTTAAATATAAACCACTATGTCAATAGATGGGTTGCAAACTGGCTCAAGGACAGAACCCACATGGTTAGAATTGCTGGAGCCATGTCAGACTCCAAACAAGTTACAAGTGGCGTCCCACAAGGCTCAGTCCTGGGACCTCTCTTGTTCAGTATATATTTCTCGGAGGTACAGGCCAACACGGAAGGACTGTGGCTGACCAAGTTCGCAGATGACTGCAAACTGGGCGCCATAATTGACTCTCCAGCCGACACAAGCATCCTCCAAAAGGGCCTCATAGAAACAGACAACTGGTGCCAGAGCCATGGCCTCAAGCTAAATGCCAAAAAGTGTATAGTCATCCCCTTTGGCAAAACAAAGTGCCCACAAATTACCACATAGGTGGTAATCCATTAAATCTGGAAGAAGTAATTAGGGACCTGGGGACCCAAGTTGATAGCTATCTCTCATTTGACAACCACGTGGCCAAAGTGGTTACAAAAACATTTTATATAGCCCACCTAATCATGAAGGGATTCACATCTAGATCAGGGGAGGTCATCGTGCCTCTTTACTCATCCCTCATCAGGCCCATAATTGAGTACAATGCCCCTTTTGGGATGTACCTTACCAGACACCTGCAGCAACTGGAAAGACCCCAAAAGTACCTCACCAAGAGGATCAAAGGGCTCAAACAGATGCCATATGCTGCCCAGTTAAAGAAACTCCAGCTCTACTCAGTGGCATACCGCCTGCTCAGAGGTGATCTGTGCCTGACGTATAAAGCCATGTCCAACCCGGAATTAATGGACATGCTGCACCTCAGAAAATCCAAATCCCGTCAAGCTACGCGCTCGAGAGACTTGAACCTCAGCACTGAAATAAATAGGACATGCTGGAGGGACAGATTCATAACCCAGAGGCTCCCTTCACTCTGGAATAAAATCCATGTCCAGGTTAGGCAGAGTCCCTCATTGACTCTTTCAAGAGGAATCTTGATGAGTGGATGGGAGATCGTAGGTTTACCCCGGGTATCACTTCTGTGTCACTGTTAGACAGAGGCACAGTATACTAACCTCGAAAAAGGGCATAGCAAAATTAATTTAAAATGGGTGGCGAAAGCCAAACACACTCTGGCTAGGCTTATAAATGCCCTAGGGCAGATAGCCTAGTATGAACCTGTGAACCTATGAATGGAGAAATGATGAAATCAGACAAGAAAAGGAGAGTAGTGTTGCTAGAAGTCATCCTCAAGTCTTAGTGGCTACCTTTCCATGGCAGAACCTGTTTTCCCAAAATCTCAGCATGTTAACAGTGAGATATATATATATATATATATATATATATATATATATATATATATATATATATATATATATCAAAAGACAAAAAAAAATGGTAATGGCAAACAGTGCCTCCAACCAGCAATCAATTTGTAAAAGTAAAAAAAAGGGGAAGAATACCAAGCCACCCAGCCAGCCACTGAAGCAGGTAGGAAGCCTTCTACCCAGTCAGTCACCAGCCAAATAAATAAATAAAATAAAATAAAAAAATTGTATTTTGTATAGCATGTACCATAGAGAGAGAGAGAGATTAAAAAATAAAATGACAGCTTGGGTACAAAAGTCCCAGGATAAAAAAGTGCCCAATCCTTGTGTGCACACTGGTGCCAGGACTGTGGTTTCCACCCATCCCGTTGTCAGTGGGACACTCATGGGTTGAGCTATCTCATCCCATTGCCAGCACTGTGAAGCAGTGGGACTTTAAAACTCCCATTTTTTTTTTATCGCACCAAATTGCCTTGGAAAAGCCAAAAATACTTCAGTTTTCTCCACTGCAATTTGGTTACGTCACCAACCCGAACCTGCAAGCAGAGCTATTCCCTGTTAGGTCTGAGTGTTGTAAATCGTCAGCAATTGGCTGGGGTGGGGATTCAACCAGGAAGAAACCTACAAAGGTCACTGCTGTAGAGTGTTTTTTTATTAGTGTTTC
The DNA here is from genome assembly GCF_019279795.1 of Protopterus annectens. Taxonomy (NCBI): domain Eukaryota; kingdom Metazoa; phylum Chordata; order Ceratodontiformes; family Protopteridae; genus Protopterus; species Protopterus annectens. Next base: position 105,752,478 of record NC_056732.1, on the reverse strand, counting down.
TACAGCCACTAATATTATAGGACTGATATTTTCTGTTTCGGAAGCCAGGAAGCCAACAAGCCACCCAGCCAGCCACTGAAGCAGGTAGGAAGCCTTCTACCCAGTCAGTCAGCCAGCCAGCCACTGAAGCAGGCAGAAAGACTGCTAGCCAGCCAACCAATGAAGCAGGCAGGAGGCCTGCTAGCCAGCCAGATACTGAAGCAGTCAAGAAGCCTGCTAGCCAGTCAGCTACTTCAGCATGTAGGAAGCCTGCTAGCCAGCCAGATACTCCAGCAGGCAGGAAGCCTGATAGCCAGTCAGCCAGGCACTCCAGTAGGTAGGAAGCCTGGTAGTCATCCAGTCAGCCAGCCACTCCAGCAGGCAGCAGGCCAGTCATCCAGCCAGCCATTCCAGCAGGTAGGAAGCCAGGTAACCCAGCAAAGACTGTGATAGTAATAAATACAACAGTCAATAGTATTTTTGTAGCTGTAGTTATTTAAGATGGGAATATTGTGTTTTATTTATTTAAATTTAAGTTTTTAATGTTTAGAGGTAAATGGGGTACACTACGCAGTATTTAAATCTGTGCAGTGGTTATTTTGAGATTTCCAAGTGTTAGTTTTTTAAAGGTATAAAAAGTGTGTGTGTGTATGAGTGTGTGTGTGTGTGTAATTATAATTGTTGTGGTTGTTTTGGGATGATTAGGAGGCATTAGTTTTAAAGGTTGAAATGTGTGTATAGAAGTTTTCTTTTTATTTCTGGTGGGGGGCAGTCTTTCGCAGATAAATGTAGTGTGGTATATTTCTGTTGTCGTGGCTTTTTCAGGGTACTTTCCATTTACAGATAGAAAATGTTCGAGGATAGTTTGCACTTCTTCATGTGGAAATCTGTGCAATTTAATGCTATCTTCAAGAAGTTACAATACACTGCTTTGGGTATGTTTTACTAGTGTTAGTTCTTGCAAGTCAATGTGTATGTGTGTATAACTTTTTTTTTTTTTTTTTTTTGAGGGGGGGAATGTTCATAGATAAATGTAGTCCATTTGTTATTCTAGTAGGTACGTGTTGCAAACTTGCTGTAGCTGTTTCAAGATAGTTTGCTTTTATAATTGGAAATTTGTATATTTTATTTTTTATGCTGTCTTTAATAAGGTTAAAATCTCCTGCTTTGTTTGTAATATGACTATGGGCGTGCTGCTTTTACTTGGGCCTGTTTATTGCATTGTTGTGCTGGGTAAATTACTGTTATAGGTTTATTTTTATTTCTTTTAATTGCTATGTTTGGCGGTAGAAGGGGTCCATGTGGTCTGCTGTGCATTGTAGTTTATTTTAGCTACTCTTATAAGAAGAACTTTTAAAAATTAAAATATTTGCTTAACTTTAATTTTAATTTTTTTTTTTTTTGGGTGGATGCATGTTCAGAAGTTAATGCAGTGCATTTGGAATTGTGCTAAAACTTGTCATCATTGTTTCAGGATAGTTTGCTTTTATAAGTAGCAAAGTTTGTATATTGTTTTTAGTGATGTCATCAATAAGTTTACAATATACTGTTTTTATTATAATGCTTTTACAACCAGTGCTGCTGTTGGGCCTGTTCTTTATTGCATCATTGTTATGTGTAAATTACTGCTATACGTTTTTCTTCTTTTTCTTAATTGCTGTATTCAAAGGAAAATGGGGTCTATGGTGTCCGCTGTGCATTCTAATTAATTTTAGAGTGGCTTTTTAGTAAAGTGAAAGTGTGTGTGCCTTTATTTTCTGGAGGGGTGGGGGGCATGTTCAGTGGTAAATATAATGTGTTTGGTTTTCTACAAGCTGTGTTAATGTCAAGTTTTCATTGGCCAAAGTACCCCCCTACATTACGTCATTTACTATTTTACCTTTTAAATGGTTTGTAATATTAATTCCCTTCTGCTACATTCCTCAGATCTTTCATATGCCAATGTTTTTATGATAGTTTTCAGGTGCCAATGTTTCTAGCCAGTTTTTCGCATGCTAGTGTTTCTAGCAAATTCTTTTGCATGCCAGTGTTTCTAGCCAATCTTCAGTGAATGTATATCAACTACTTTAGAAAGTGCTTCATGTTTCATATGCCAGTGTTTTGACAGTTTTCAGATGCCAATGTTTTCAAACCAGTTCTTTCAAATGCCAGTGTTTCTAGAGAGTTTTTTTTTTGTATGACTGTATTTCTGTCCATCCATCTACAACTGCCTTTTTCCATGTTTGTACATGGGGTCGTCAGGGCATCATTTAACAGTGACAATCATCTACAGCCAAGGCCAGTTCTTCCTCAGGTCTTCACTGACTCTGTATCAAAGAACAACTTTAGAAACTGCTTCATGTTTCATATGCCAGTGTTTTTATGATCATTATCAGGTGACAGTGGTTTTCAAACCAGTTATTTCACATGCCAGTGTTTCTAGCAAGTTCTTTCATGTGCCAGTGTTTCTAGCCAGTTCTTTCATGTGCCAGTGTTTCTAGCCAATTCATTCATGTGCCAGTATTTTTTAAACCAATTATTTCACATGCCAGTGTTTCTAGCCAGTTCTTTCATGTGCCAGTGTTTCTAGCCAGTTAATTCATGCACCAATATGTTGCTGCACCCTAATAACACAGTTTTGCTAAATATGTTGCATATCAGGTAAGTACAGATATAAGAATGCAGAGAGCAGCAGCTTCATCACAGTTTACACCAACAAGAGAACGTGCAAGTGGCAGGATGTTTGGAAAATGTAATACGACTGGATCGAGAGATACAGTGATGTAAACGCATTCTGCAGGTACTGCAAAAAGGAATTCCTAGTGACCCATGGTGGAAGAAACAATGTTGCACGACATGAGGCAACTGAACAACATAAGACTGCTATTCTTCAAGCAAAATCCAGCCACCTGGAACACAAACCTTGAGCCACCAAAACTTAGGATCATTGCAGCAAAACCCTCTGAGGTGTTCCATAAAGCTCAATATTTCCTATAACAGTTTGGACTGTGCAGTAAAGTTGGCCAGCCAGTTTTACAGTGACTCAGACATTGCAAAAAAAAAACTATCTTGCGGAAGAACCAAGGGTGAAGCCATTATTGAAAATGTTTTGGGACCACACTCATTGGAATGCCTCCAGCATGACCTTCAGAAACCAGGCCCTTCATATGCATTATCATCGGATTCTTCCAACAAGGGGAACATAAAATTATTTCCACTTGTTGTGAGGTATTTGAGGTGGTGAATGGCCTTTTGGACTTCTATGACGACCTTGATGAATCTGCCCAGGCTGTATCACGGCAGATTTTGAACATTGTGGAAAAGCACTCCTTTCCTTGGAACAGCATTTCAGCATATGGTCTGATAATGCCAGTGTGAACTATTGGAATAAATCTGGTGTGTGTAGCAGATTAAAAGAAAAGTGCCAATCACTCCAGAAGGCTAACTGTGTCGCCTACATCATTTATAATGCAGCCAAAAAAGCGGCAGCACAACTACCTTCTGATATGGAAGTATTTGTGATGAAACTTTTCAGCCATTTCTCAGGTTCTGCCACAAGGACCAGAGACTTGAAAGATGACTTTGAGTTTTGTGGCATGGAATTTGAGAATCTCTTAAGATGTGTGCCAACAAGGTGGCTGTCACTACTGCCAGCCATTGAAAGAACAGTGAAAAATCTCCCAGTGCTCCAGTCCTATTTTCTCTCTAATGGAGAGGAGGAGAGCCCGCTCCCGGCAGATATGGCAGTACTTTTCATATAAGGAGCATGCAGAGAATGCATTGCCTACACTTCCCCCAGTACTATTTATACTTTCCCAGTGTTGTTCTTGTAGATTTCAATGAACATATAAGTACATTAGAAAAAACAACACTTACTGCCATGGAAACGTTTTGCTGCAATGCTCTGTCTTAAGGAAAAGTTGCAGCCAAGAGCTGAAGGTGCTTTCTTTGGAGGAAAACTTAGAACATTTCTGAGAACATTAGACAGCACTTCTTTTAACAAACTGAAGAAGAGACTTCAGCATGTTCTTGGAGACAGCAGTAAAGTACTTAGAACAGTGGTCTGATTTTACTGAAAACAGCTACTTGTTTACACTGTGTAAGTTATCTTTAACTGAGCCCTTTGATTTCAGTGGCATACTCATTGTGACCATTGCCTTGAGCCTGCGGGATGTAGATGAAGACCATCTTTTCTGGGAGTATTTAGCAATTAAGCCCTTTCTCCAACAGTTATGTACCACACGCTTGTCCCCAGGAGAAATGTGGCTGAAGCTTTTTGGAGAAGGGCCTTTATCTGGTAATTGCTAGGGTATTATCTGTGCCAACATCAAATGCATCTGCAGGGATATTTTTTCTTTGGTGAAAAGTAAATGGACAGATGTAGGAAACCAATGTAGTGTAGACTTGTTAAAAGCAGAGCTAATGATGACTGTAAATTACCAGATGAAATGTAGTGGCTTTTCTTCAAATATTGTATCAAACTGGACCCTTCTTCAGACCATAAAATCAAATTCAAAGTACACATTTAATAAAAGTGATTTAGTCTACTTATCTTGTGTGCAGTATATAGTTTTGTGTTATGTTTTGGTTTAGCTTTAATTTGCAATAAAAATAGTCTTAATTATACATGTTTAGCTTGTGTGCAGTACGCAGATTTTTTTAGTTTTCTTTCAGAATAGTCATGGTTAGTCTATGTAGAATGTTTTTACTTTTTTAATTAACATAAGTGTGTGTTTAATATGAGTAGTGTGTTTTTTCCTTAAAAGTTTACTTTAAGTGTTACAACTGAGTAATGTGTTTTTGCAGTGATGCTTCACTTGCTTCATTTAAATGGTTTGTGAGGTTTCAGTATGCTGTAGTAGCTTCACACTGTTGTACCCATAACTGCATCTTCTTCAACACCTCTGGTGATGTCATGGTGGGGTGTGGCCAGTGTCATATTGGCCACACTCCATGTCCTACTGGCCACACCCTATGCCCCACGTTGGACTTGTTAAAAGGTGGCAACCCTAGCCAGGACTGGAAAAAATGGCAGTGTAGATTCCTAAAAACATAGAAACATTCCTACAATGGGGTTAGGCCAGGCTCAGAAGGAGGATGGCCCCTTTGTTGTGGAAGGAAATAGTTGCCCACAAAAATATTACAAAAACTGACAGGCCAAAAAAGAGCCATAGAGATTTTAGAGTGGACTATTGAGTATAAGTATTGCTACTATTATTCAAACGTCCAGAATTTCCAGATAGAGATATTCAAAAAGATTGAGAGAAAAATTAGAGGAAAGAAAAATACATGCACAAGAAAAATTGTCAAAAGCTTCAAATAAATGGAGGGGTGGCAAAGACGGCACTGTATTGTAGCGCTGCTTCATTTTAACATCTCTGACAGGATTTTTACAGAAAATTTCAAAGAAAATGTTCCAAATTTGATGGATGTTTATTAAACTACTTCTGAAAAAAACTTCTACAAGAAAAAATAAGTTTGCAAACTTTCATCACTTTTTCCCATCAAGAAACTAATTCCCTCAGAATGAATCACTCTAAACCCAGTGTGCGAGACTATACAGTGAAGAGAGACATTCAGTCTATACTCAGCAACATCAATGAACTTTCTATAAAGATGGATAAATTGGAAAGCAAAATAGACAACATTAAGAAAGAATGTAAACAAAAAAAAAACAGGTGAAAGTGGTGAGTGGAGCTCTTAAACAACAATCTTCACAAATTTCAAATACAGAAGAGACAGTGACTGATTTAGATTGAAGAATGATAAATAATAGTGAGTTTCTACTGAAACAAAATAACTTGTTTGGGGAAAAACAGAAGATTTAGAAAACAGATCCAGAAGGAACAACATTAGGATTTATGGCATCCCCTGGGAAAGAGGAAGGAGACAGTATGATTCATTTTCTAAATACCTTGCTGCCTAAGACATTGAATCTGCTGGAAACTGTTTCCTTCAGTATTGGGAGGGCACATAGATCACTTTACAACTCCTCAATGAAAAAATCCACCTATACCAAGGCCAGTGATAGTTAGATTCTTTTCCAGCCAAGATAAAGATCTTGTTTTAAAAACAGCAGGGCCAGGGACTAATTAAAAAGTTATAAAAGCACACATTCTAAGATTTGAAAATGATTACTCAACTTCAGTTACGTCAGGAAGGAAACCATGCACACCTCTTATAAAGGACTTAAAGAAAAACAATATTAAAGCACAAATTTTGTTTCCAACAAAAATAAAGATTCATCTTACAAAGAACTTTTAACACTTTGGAAGATGCTCTGAAGTTTATACAGAGAAATATAATTCTACAAAAAATGGAAGAAATGGACTGGACTTTGTTTACATCTCTCAAAAGAAATCCAACAAGGAATGGATGGTCAATTAAAGAAAAAACACTAAAAACTGAAAGATAAATGAAAAATTAATTTATTCTTATTACAATATTTGTTCTGTAACATAAAGAAGTATATGAATTTTAAGGATTAGATAATAGCACTTTTTACAAGGTAAATCATTTTTATTCCTTATTTCAAATTATTTTCTTTAAGCTATATACACAAGTGAAGCTAACTAATTCCAAATAGAGATTAATCAGCATACTATACCTTTCACTAAATGTAAAATATCAATATGATGAAGCTTATGTAAAGAAACAAACATTTTCAGTCCTTAATATGGTTTTGTGCTGAGCTACTAAACACAGTACTTGGAATATAAAATGATGGCAAAAAGTGTGTTAAGCTGCATTCTAATTCACATAAGTGGCTGTTTTACATATACAAAACAAAGAATTGGAATGTCACTAAACAATTAGCACATCATTGACACCTATACGAGCTCAATTCTTATCACACATTACTAGGTCTACTTTAAAGACTGATAGAAAGCTCCATATAAAGTAATGCATGAAAACCTGAGAAAACATCTACATTTGAAATACTGGAGTCATTGTTTTATCTCCAGTTATGCTTTATTACTGCCTTAATATATTTAGTAATTATTTACAGATTAAAGTTACTTGCTAAGCCTTTATTTTAAAATGCAGATTAAAAATGAACAATTGTGATTGTCGCAAGTTTATCTGTACATGCAGAGTTTCCGAAATGATATTTGTTTTTGTGGAAGCATTTGAAAATTTAAAGTGTATCACGTTTTTTTTTTCCTTGATTTGATGGCTTTGAAGGGTTAATATTTAATGGTGGAGCGTTTAAATTCCTCGCAAATGCTGTGAGTGTTTCTGTGCATGCAAGTAGAGCCAAAGAAGCTATTTTCATGCCTTTAACATTAATTTAGCTTTAAAAGAAGCTATTTAGTGCTGCAAGCACTTTTGTGAGGCTTTATATACTTTAAAAGGTTCTGTGAGTTGTTATTCTAACCCTTTTCTTCTTTTTTAAAGTGAAACCAGGCTTTTAAACTCACCCTCTGAACTGGAAGTGATGTATTAGAATGTTAAAATGGGAAGTGCAGTGTGCTTTAAGTATTAATACTGCTAAATTAACTTAAAAACATTCATATCTGGGAATTAAAGCACATTGTATTAAATCATACATAAGGAATATACATCATTCATGTAATATAATAAAGTAAAAAATAAGCTTTAAAACCAATAACAACTGCTTTGCAATTATATTGCTTGTTATACATTAACAGCTTGATTGCTTATTATTTGATAACAGATGGACCACACTGCAGCTTATAATAAGACACTTCTGATATGACACAAGTTATTATATTCCCTGGTGTTTGATTTAAAAATCACAGATAGATTACATCTGATATATTTTATTTATAAAATATTTGATGTTAGTTCAAATTTCCAGTGATAACAAGCATAAATAAGATAGCAGACTGATTGCAAGAAATGAAAGTATATTTATTTTTTTTATTTTTATTTTATATTTGTTGACCGGGCTAGTGTAACTTGATATATGTCAATTTTCAGTAGAGGCCTGGGGAGATAAGCTTCGATGAAAACAATAACAAAATCCTATATACAAATTAAGGTAAACAATGCACAATACAGGTACATTAGTGAGAAATAATCAAAGAGGTCAGAAGTACATAACATAGTGCAAAATAATCAGGTATAAGTAGTATAATGCACATGCAGTTTCAATACATAATATATAAGCAAGAAGGCAGCTGATTTTATACAATTAATTAGTACAAAAGTATTCACATTAATATAATTAAGAAGATGTAAGTAATAGTATGTAGAAGGAGAAGGTTTGCTGTTATTAAGATAAGGATCTTGATTACTGAGAAAAGGAGTGTAGGCTGAACGTAGTATATAATAAAAAGAAGGAATTAGAGTAACAATTTCCTGATATATAAGGGATGGCTTATCTTTTTTTTTTCAAACAGCATAGTACACATGGATTATTACTGAAATATGGAGTTCATGTAAATAGTAAATGGTATAGTATAAAATGATCAGTTTCAACAATTGGTTAAACTACTGGTGTCATTCAAAGGGGATCCAGTACTTGTCAGCCTGGGACGACATGCTTGACAAACCACGTTGCTTCGCCAGAGACAGCTTGCACCTTTTGCCCCTGGGCTTTCGAATACTGGCCAAGACTCTTGCCACCCCAATACTGCCTTTTTTAGGCAAGGCTCAAAAGACAAACCCGCCTCCATAAACAACAATAATAAACAAAAACTGAGGGTAATGCTGCTCAATGCCACAAGTCTAAACCTCAAAATGAACGCACTCGGGGCTCTCCTTAGTATGGAAGAAATCGACGTATGTGCAGTGACAGAAACCTGGTTCAAGGCTCCAGAGAGCACCCCAGCACTACCAGGCTATAACTCCTACCATACCTTTAGGTCCCAAAACCAGGACCGGAACACAAACGGAGGGGGGTGTGTCCATATTCATTAAGAACACCCACACCTCCAGGCTAGTAGCACAGCACGCGGAATCTGAGACCATCCAAGTGCAATTGACAGCGGGTAAATTGACTGTTCAATTTATAGCTTGTTACAGATCTCCCACCTTGTCTCAGGATCCTCACGCAGCATTCTTGAGAACATTAGAAAGTATGAAGATTCTACCCAACACCATGCTACTGGGTGACTTCAACTATCCAAACATTGACTGGGAAAACTACTCAAGCTGAAACTCCCTAGCCCGATGCTTCCTTGAGTTTATAAACTCAAACGCCCTGGAACAACAAGAGGTGACAACATACTGGACCTGGTCATCACCAACATGGGGAACCTATGTTCCACACCTGAGGTAAACTCGTCACTGGTAAGATCAGATCACAAACTAATCACACTGGACATCCACATCCTGACCCCCCCCCCCCCCCGCCCACAGTCAAGGAAATCAAGGTAAAAAACTTCTCTAAAGCCAACTTCACACTCCTCAAGACCAAGGTGGGAAGTTTCAAAGCTCCCAATCAAATGGAAAATGATGACCCATCAGCAGAATCGTTTACAAGTGCATACTATGAACACCTTCAAGAATGCATGGGCCGAGCCATCCCGAGTAAAACCAAGACCAACTCCTCAAAAAAGAGGAAGCCAGTCTGGTGGACCCCGGCCATAAATAAACATTACAACAGAAGGAGGAAACCCCTGCAAGATGGAACAAAATCCCAAAATAAGAAGGCATCTCTGATTAACATCAGTAAAAAACTGCACTCCCTCATTAAATCATCCAAGGCCAACTTCGAAAGAAAAATAGCCAATGACTCTAAGGATAACCATAAGGCCTTCTTTAACTATGTCAAGAGTCTAGGGGCAAACTCTCAGATATACTCAGAGCTAGTGCATAATGGCCATAAATACACTGAACCAACTGACATTGCCAACATCCTGGCTGACAAGTTCAGTGCAAACGTCACCCCCCCCTCCACCAAAGGGGCTAGCACCCATCCCAGTAGAATGTGGCGCTCCAGATATCTCAGACACACAAGTAAAGACAGCCCTTGCAAAGGCCAAAAACACAGCATCAATGGGACCAGATGGTATCCCAGGTTATGTCTTACACAAGCTTCAAAATGAACTAACTCCCCATCTCAAAACACTATTCAAACTCAGCCTCTCTACAGGCTATGTACCCAAAGAATGGCATACAGCAACAGTCGTACCACTCCACAAAGGTGGTGCCACAACTGACCCTGGGAACTAGCTTGGTCTGCAAAGCCATGGAATGCATTGTCATGGAGCTTATTAACAGGGACATTGGGAACCACCAGACACTGGACCCCACCCAGTTCAACTTTGTTAAAGGCAGATCTTGCCTCCTGAACTTGGTCGACTTCTTTGAAACAGTCACCAAGGCCATAGATAAAGGGAAGGTGGTCCACACAGCATATCTGGACCTTGCTAAGGTGTTCGACACCATCCCACACTCAGGAATCATAGACAAACTCTCCAGCTTAAATATCAAGTCCCATGTCACGAGATGGGTTGCCAATTGGCTCTCAGACAGAACCCACACGGTAAGAGTGGCAGGCGCCATGTCTGACTCTAAACCAGTCACAAGCGGAGTCCCACAGGGGTCAGTCCTGGGACCCCTCCTGTTTGGTATATATTTCTCTGAAGTACACGCAAATGTGGAGGGACTGTGGCTAACCAAGTTCGGAGATAACTGTAAATTGGGTACAATAATTGACTCTCCGGCTGACACAGGCATCCTGCAAAAGGGTCTCTCAGAGTCAAACACCTGGTGTCAAAGTCACGGCCTCAAGCTAAATGCCAAAAAATGCATAGTAATCCCATTTGGGAAAAACAAAGTACCTACAAACTACCACATAGATGGGAATCCACCAAGTATAGAAGAAGTAATTAGGGACCTGGGTACCCAAGTAGATAGCATGCTCTCCTTTGAGAACCACATAGCCAAAATGGTCAGGAAATCCTTCTATCTGGCACACCTGATCACAAAGGGTTTCTCATCCAGATCCAAGGAGGTTGTGCCCCTTTATTCCTCACTAATTAGGCTCATAATAGAGTGCAATGCCCCATTTGGGATGTACCTCACTAGACACCTGCAACAACTAGAAAGACCACAGAAGTACCTCACTAAGAGGATTAAGGGCCTTAAATAATTACCCTATGAAGCACAACTAAAAAAGCTCCAGCTCTTCTCAGTCGCTTACCGTCTGCTCAGAGGTGACCTATGCCTGACCTATAGGGCCATGTCAAACCCTGAACTAATGGACATGCTTCACCTCAAAAAAATGAGATCCCTCAGAACCACTCGTTCTAGTGAATTGAACCTATGCACAACAATAAACAGGACATACTGGAGGGATAGATTCCTGTCCCAGCGACTCCCCTCACTCTGGAAAAGAATCCCAATCCATATTCGACAGAGCTCCTCACTGACCCTCTTCAAGAGAAATCTTGATGAGTGGATGGGTAATCGTAACTTCTACCCTGGGATCACTTCAGGAGCCCTGTTAGACAGAGGCCCAGGTTACTAATCTAATGGGGAGGCGAAAGCCATCACTCTGTGGCTAGGCTTATAAAAGCCCCTGGGCAGATAGCCTAGTACTTACCTATGAACTTACATATGAACTAATAGAAAAAGATAAGGGCAAATAGACATATATATTTAGTTACTAGATTGCTATATAAATAATTTTATACACAGTAAATAAAATAAATAATAATATGCAACTTCTTAACCTTTATAATATCAAATGTGAAAATAACATCTGATAATCTTCTTGCTGTAGTCTGAAGTGGTCACCAAAGCTGTAGATGAGGGTAAGGTGGTACACACAGCCTATCTAGATCTCACCAAGGCTTTCAACACCATCCCCCACTCTGGAATTATAAACAAACTCACTAAACTAGGTATAAATCCCTGTCACAAGATGGGTTGCCAACTGGCTCATTGACCGAACCCAGACTGTTAAAGTAGTAGACTCTAAATCCAACTTCAGACCAGTGACAAGTGGAGTACCACAGGGTTCAGTCCTGGGTCCTCTCCTGTTTGGTATCTACTTCTCTGAAGTACAGGTTAACACAAAAGGTCTTTGGCTAACAAAGTTCGCAGATGACTGCAAGCTAGGAGCCATAATCAAATCTCCTAACGATGTGGACATCCTACAAAAGGGCCTCACTGAGACAGATGCCTGGTGTCAAAGCCATGGCCTCAAGCTCAATGCCAAAAAGTACATTGTCATCCCTTTTAGTAAAAACTCTCTACCCATGAACTACCACATAGGCGGTAGTCTACTTAACACCAAAAGTGTGATAAGAGACCTTGGGACACAGATGGACAGTAGTCTCTCCTTTGATAATCACATCGCCACAGTAGTCAGGAAATCCTTCTGCGTTGCACACCTCATCACAAAAGGTTTCTCATCCAGGAAAAAAAGAGGTCATTGTTACCCTCTCCTCATCACTCATTAGACCCATTATAGAGTACAACACCCCCTTTGGTATGTACCTCACAAGACATCTACAACAACTGGAAAGGCCACAGAAATACCTCACAAAGAGGATTACCAGCCTCAAACAGATGCCCTACGCAGATCTTCTCAAAAAACTCCAGCTTTACTCTGTCGCATATCGCCTACTCGGAGGCAATCTCTGCCTAACATACAAAGCTATGTCAAAACCAGAAGGTTTAGAAGACATGATCTGCCTTTTACAAACCCGAACTGGGTGGGATCCTGAGTTTGGAGATTACCAACGTCATTGTTTATAAGTTCCATGATGATACATTCCATAACCTTACAGACCAGGCTCGTTAGGCTAATGGGGCGGTACTTTCCTGGGTCTGTGGTGGCTCCCCCTTTGTGGAGTGGGATAACTGTTGCTGTGCACCATTCGGTGGGCACATAGCTTGAGGTGAGGCTATGATTGAACATGGTACTTAGGTGGGGTGCCAGTTCATTCTGTAGTTCATGTAGAACACAGCCGGAGATGTTGTCAGGTCCCATGGATGCTGTGTTTTTGGCTTTGGATAGTGTTTTTTACCTGTGCAGCCGTGATTACAGGAACTTTGCATTCTTCTGGTATAGAGATGGGCCCTTTAGGGGATTACAGGGGAGTAAAGTTAGCACTGAACCTATCTGCCAGGATGTTGGCAATATCAGTTGGTTCTATATATTTAGTGCCATTGTGCTGTAACTCAGCAGATCTGAGTGTTGCCATTGAGATTCTTGACATAGCTATAGAATGCTTTGTGGTGGTCTTTAGAGTCAGTGGCGATTTTGTTTTCTAACTAGCTTTGGAGGATTTTATGAGGGATCTCCACTTCTTACTGAGACTGACCAGGGAGTTTCTCCAATCATGGGATTTTACTCTTTTTTGCAACAGTTTCTTTCTTCTGTTGTAGAGTTTGTTTATAGCAGGGGGACCACCAGATTGGCTTGCTTATTTTGGAGGATAGCATCTTGGTTCTGTTAGGGATTGCACGATCCATGCACTCCTGTAAGTGCTTATAAAGTGCATTTGTGTAGGATTCAGCAGTCATACCTCTATTGTCCGTCGGCATGGGTGTCGTGAAGTTTGCCACTTCTGTCTTAAGAAGTGTGAAGTTAACTTTGGAGAAATTTTGTACTGTGGTTTCCCTAATGGGGGATGGGGGAGGGATGTGGATGTCTAGGGTGATTAGCTTGTGGTCGGATCTGACCAACGAGGGATTGACCTCTGGTGTGGAGCACCGGTTACCCATGTTGGTAATAACCAGGTCTAGGATATTGCTGCCCCTGGTGGGGGTGTGGATAAGCTGATCCATGGCATTGGAATTTATGAATTCCAGAAAATGCTAAGCACAAGAGTTGGTACATGAGTAGTTTTCCCAGTTAATGGTAGGGTAGTTGAAATCACCCATTTTTAGGGTGTTAGGTTGTACCCTGATATTTTCCAGTGTATCAAGAAATGAGGAGTGGGAATCCTGGGGCATGGTGGGGGATCTGTAGCAAGCTACAATTTGGATTGTGGTCTTGCTCAGAGTTAGTTGCACTTGGATAATCTCAGATGCATTATGCTGAGCAACTAGCCTGGAGGTGTGGATATCCTTAATGAATATGGGCACACTTCCACCTTTAGTGTTTCGGTCCAGGTTATGTGGCCGAAAGGTGTGGTATGAATTATAGCCTGGTAATGCAGGGGTACTCTCTGGAGCCTTGAACCAGGTCTCTGTCACTGCACAGATGTTGATGTTCTCCATTTTAAGGAGAGCCTCGAGTGAGTGCATTTTGAGGTTTAGACTTCTAGCATTGAGTAGCAATACTCTCAGATTCTTCTTGCCTGTACTTGTTAGGGTGGTGAATTTGTCATTTGAACCTCGCCTAAAAAAGGCACTATAGGGGTGGCTAGAGCCTTAGCCAGTATCCGGAATCCCAGGGGTGACAGGTGCAGGCCATCTCTGGCAAAGCATCGTGGTTTGTCAATTATGTCATCCCAGGCAGACAGATACTGGATCCCCTTAGAATGACACCAGAAGCTTAGCCAATTGTTGAAGTCAATCATTTTGTCCTTGTACTGTGGTATCATTCTGGGTGATGGCAGGATGCTACTCAGGGCTAGAGTCATACCTGCCTGGGCTACAAGATCAGACAGCTCCTCCATGTCCCTTTAAATTGTAGTCCAAGGAGGTACGTCTCAGGTCATTCTTACCAACATGGACAATGACAGAGTCATATTTGCACTTGTTGTGGAGTGATCTGAGTGCATGCGTTATGTGGCGGATCCTGGCACCCAGCAGGCAGCTGACAGTAACTTTCTCCTTGTTTAGCCTGGTGAGTGGAACATCAGTGTGCCTGACTATAGAATCACCTATGACTAGAGTGTTGGGTATGTTGTTATGCCTTATGGGCTGTGGTTGAGTGGCACACTGAGTTTGTGGGCTATGTGTCATTTGGGTTGTGTTGGGGGGTGGAGGTTGCTTGTGTTTCTGCTTTGGAGGTCCCTGTTGCTTGGGCAGGTTTTTACTGAGAGCCTCCGCAAATGTAGGTGTGTGTTTTTTGTTTCTATGTGTGTGTTTTGGTGGTGTAGGTTTTGAGGGACTATGTGCTGAGTGTGGTGTATTGCAAGTGTTTACCTTCTCCTCTTGACTGGAGGGACTATGTGCTGAGTGTGGTGTATTGCAAGTGTTTACCTTCTCCTCTTGACTGTCTAGTCCAGTCTTAGATGAAGAGAGCTTTGCTTCCAGTTTGGCTATATAAGTGCATCTCTCACAGATTGTAGTGTTGGGTGATAGGAGTGGAGGGTTGTCTTTGTTCTTGAGGCAATTACTGCATTGCCCCAAGAAGCCCAGATTCAACAGGTAGACAGGAGAAAACACCGAGAGCTGACCCTTAGACATGCCTGGATAGGTGCTTATTTGTTAAGTACTAGAAACTGTTTTCCTCTAGACAATGAGGAAATGTGAGTGCTGTAGTAATGTGTAGCTTATTTAGTACTTACAATAAGTTCTGAACAAGTGCTGAGCTCAAAGAAACAGACTTGAGTGCCAAAACAAAAAAAACTGGCTAGTTCTAAAAAACAAAATTAAGCTAGAAGGCTTCCTTCCAACACAGAAAGGCTTGACAGCTTAGAAGCCTACAAATAGTCCTGGACACAGCAAATCTATATCCAGACTAGACTACCCACAGGAAAGGCAGGAAACAAGCTTAGAATTTTTTTTTTTTTTTTTAGTGGAAAGAGAAGAAGGAGTAGCAGAAACTAAGCTGATTGGTCTTCTCAAATGTTCTCCCTGTATTAGGTAGAATGAAGTAATGACACTAGACTGGGAGGAGGGTCCCAGATCAAATTTACAGTAGGGGCAGGCAACTGCAAAGCCACCAACATACCAATAGGGAGGGTGGGAAACAAACTGCAGAAATGTTTCTCACAGCAGAAAAGCAGCAGTGAGCCTTTAAATGAAAGTTTTAAACAGCTAAAGGAGCCTCTAGAGAAAGCAATTGCAAACAAGTTATCAGAAACAAACAACCCAACCGATGCTTAATAAAAGTGGACAATTTCCAGTTAATACCTCACACACAGTTAAACTAACTAGAAAGATATACAGTACATGAAGTGCTATAAATAACTCAAACAAAATAAGCAAAAAAACAGGATACTTAATGTTATATATTATAGATCCGAGTTTGCTCAGTGTCCTTCCTTCGATTAGCTCAGTGTAAAATGGCAGAAACACTCACAACTTAACTTCTTAGGTAAAAAAATCCCAACCTTTCGAGCTACACACTCTAGGGACCTAAACCTTGTCACCACAATAAACAGAACATGCTGGAGGGATAGATTCCTGTCCCAGAGACATCCCATACTCTGGAACAAACTACCTATCTATAACAAAGCTCCTCATTAGCACTCTTCAAGAAAAATCTTGATGATTGGATGGGAGAGATAAGAAATTCACCCCGGGGATCACTTCTGTGGCTCTGCTTGACAGGGGCACAGGAAAATAATTTTCTTGGGTGGCGAAAGCCAGGGTACCATTTGGCTAGGCTTATATAGGCCCTAGGGCCAATCATCTAGTACCTACCTATGAACCTATAAGAGAAGATGGGAACAGTTTTAAACAATCTGGCTTATTTAAAGTGAAATGGTCTAAGTAGCCTTTTCTCTCTTTCTTAATAACAAATAGAAGGTCTTTCTTAAAGTGATTCATACTATGATAGGGAACATACATGCATGAAGAAGCATGAGTTAAATGTAGGGGAGGATGAGATGTTTGTTTGATTTTATGAACAAACTAGGAATATGTTATTCCATGGTAGAATGTTTTAAGGGTGCATTGTTAGATAATATTGTAATTGTTTTAAAAGTTGTGTGCATAACTGAATGTTGTTTATCACTGTCTCTGAAGTATGTAATAGTTATTTACATAAATGTATTTTTCAGTAATATGTTCTTTTATAAATGCCTGTTAAATGTTTATCTATTAATATTAATAGATTAAATAATCCAGTGAAGAGAGGATGCCTGCTTAAATACCTGAAGTTACATAAAGCTCAGTTAGTATTTTTTTAAGAAACTCTCATTCAGTGGAAGAAGCCCCCAGTTATGCCTAATGTAATGCATACTTATGTTGATAAAATCTGTATATTAAGCATTGTAATTAAATGGAATAGGAGAATATATACTTTGATAAACTCTTATCAGATTCCAGGGGAAGGAGCTAAAGATGTAAAAAATTATCTAGACACAATAGCCTATTATATGAAAGGTCATGTTCAAATGGCTGGTGATTTTAACTGTATTTTATCTTATAAGGACACCATTGTTAATACGAAACATAGAATCACATCATCAGCTAAACACTTATTAAATTTTGTAATTTCTATCTCCTCTTATCTCCCTCTATTCTCCCACTAGACAGCTACGAAGCTGTAACCAAAATCTGCTCCAGATCTACAAATCCAAAACCTTCGGATGCAACTTACATGGCTACCACCCCTCTATCACTTGGAATAAAGTTCCTCTAGATATTAGGACCCTTACCATTCCAAAACAATTTAAGGCTGCTACTAAAAATCACCTAATAAACGTTTGGTCCTGCTTCTGCACACAGCCTCCTTAATTTCATTCCCTTACAGCCTACTTTTCAACCAACTCATACTAAATCCAACCTATTCCCATTTTATTCTCACTTACTCTCCCTTTCTAACTAGATTCTTCCTCAGTTGCTCAATTTTACTATCTACAAAGCTAAGTAATTCTCATTACTACCTCCAGCTACTAGCAGTGCCGACCTGAAGCAACTAAAATTCTTTACCGTCCATCTGTTTTCCTTTACTCTTACTCTCTTTTTCTTCCCATTCTAACTCACATGCCCCATACCTACTATAGCCTCTGTTTCATTCCAAATCATCTGTACTGTATTTATGTTACCTACTAGATTTTGCTTTTCAAATTAATACTGTTTCATCTACTGTTATATAAATGAAAATTGTAAAACTGTTTTTAATTGTTCTCAGATTGTTTCATATATCCCTATGGAGCTTTTCTTCCCGGGACTCTGCTGAAAAAGGGCTTTTGGCTCAGTCAGACTAACCCAGTCAACAAATGTAAAATAAATAAAATAAATAAATTTTGTAAACCTTATGAACTTAAAGGTATGCATGAACTAAGAAAAGTAATTTTGCTGCAATACACCCATTATTTTTATAGATATGGAACTCAGACAAATATTGATAAGGTGTTTTTTTATAGGCAATTTTATTTCAAATATAAGAGAAGTTTCCATAGTGTTATGTCCATTATCAGATCAAAATGCTATTATATTCAACATTATTTTAAAAACTAATATCTTAATACATCATAAAAGTATACCACATTGATAAAATAAAAGGATTTAAGGAGTGGTAAGTAAATGAAATCAAAAACTTTATAGAAATAGATACAAATGGTGAAATAAATGATATCATACTTTGGGACTCAATAAAGGCTTACTTAAATGGTAGAACTACATGCTGGTATATAAGTAAACAAAACAATGGGATAAAGAATTAAATACATTGCAGACTAATATTGATGAAATAAAGTTAGACCTAAAACCAAATGACACTATTAGTCAGAACTAAACAAGTTGAATACAAAATACATCGAAATTCTAACTCATAAAGTGTCAATAAACCTGGAAAAACTAAAACTTCAAACATATTCAGTAAATGCGTCAAGCTTACATAAACTGGCTATTAGATCTAATAAAATGAATACGCTAAATCACATTAAATAAATTACAATATAAATAAATTGTAAACTGTATCACTAGATAAGGCTGTTTCCAACTTCAGTACCACTTTCTTAAACTTGCTAGACTCATTTGTCCCCGTGAAAACTAAACGCATAAAAAGTAACCCTGGTTAACAAAGAATACCTTAGCCAACATGCGACTCCATGATAAAGCTTGGAAACACTACCAAAAAAACTAAAACTTCCACTATCTTTTACAACTATAAAATGCTTTGTAACAAAGTAAAAAAAATGTAATTTCTCAGATCGCAAAGCCTAGTTTTCCATGCTCCAAAATAACCATAACGCTAACCCCAAAAAATTCTGGGATGGAATCTCTTCTCTCCTTAACCCAGGCAAAAAAGAAAACCCCTGCCCCAATCCAAATGCCTCCAACTTGGATTTAGCTTCCCAATTCAACTCGTACTTTACTGACTCCATAGCCAAACCTGCATCCTCCTTAACTAATATTCCCAGTCCTACACTCACCTCTATACAACCCTTCCTCCTAGAATATCTCCAGCTCTCAACCTCCTCCCTTCTCCATCACCCCCATCCCTATATCTACTATAAAAAAACTTCTACTAAACTTGAAACCATGTTCTAATGCCCCGGATGAAATAACCTCCTACTTCCTAAAGATAGCCGCAGAAGCCATTGCCTTCCTTATCTGCATCCAAATAAATTGGCGAATTACAGAATGCCATGTTCCACTGCTCTGGAAAAAGGCCTTTATTATTCCACTCCATAAAGGAGGTAATAATAATGACATCCCTAACTTTTGGTCTAATAGAATTACATAAACATCTCCGTCTACCTGGCAGACATCTTCTGTCCTTCTCTCTAGCTCGCCACTGGAACTCGCTCCCACCTCTAATCCACACCACTAGCAGTCCCTCCACCTTCAAAAATTTGCTTCACTCACACATTTACAGCCTTGTACCCACTAATAATAAAGTGTGGGAAATGGCCCACTAAAAAAAAAAAACTTAATTTGATTGTAATTTAACTTTGCTCATATATATATATATATATATATATATATATATATATATATATATTGTCACTCTGTATTTCTCCTACTGACTTGTAAGTTTGTAATTTTCAACTTTGTTAACTAAAATGTAACTGTAAATTGGAGTTTTACTCCCCAAGACTCCATTGAAAACGGGCTCCTTGTGGCACAATAAACCATCCTCGCAAACAAACTGCAAATAAAATAAAATTAAAAAAAAATAACAAAAAAGAAAGGAAAACAAATATTATTGGTATTTTTGAGTGCTTTAGAATATTCTATGAAGATATAAATAAACATTTTGAAATAAAAATTTAAGTTGACTTCTACAACAGATCCATAAAAACATTGCAAAGACAAAGACACTTTGGGTTGCCTGGAAAAAGAAGTGACAAAAGAAGTACAAAAGTATAAAGAACAAAACCCAGAAATTTTTGAAAGGTAAAAAAATGAAATCTGGACATGGGAAAGAATAAAAAATCTGATATGGTACAATGTTTGTGCAAAGGAAAAAGACAAACTAATCAATATAAAAAAGAAGCAGCTCCAAAGATATTTAAAAAGAAATACAGGCAAAGGCACCCAGATATTGAAAATTTTACAATGCAAAAAATAAAAACACAAAGGTGGAATGCATAAAATTTGTAAGGTAGAAGTTAAACAAAGAGAAACTAAAGTTATGGAGTACCTGCAAAGTGAAGGATTTAGTGTAGAAAGTCAGGTCATGTCATTCCATCATGAGTCTTAAAATTAAAGAGAAACAGGTGGAGTGGGAGACATCTGAAAAAAAAAATATGGGCATGGGAAATGAAAACAGATTTTGTATAGTTCAATATTTATGCAAAGGAGAAAGCAAAACAAATAAGTACAAACAAGCAGTACCAAAGATATTTGAAGAGAAATACAGGCAAAGGCATTGGGCTATGGAAAATTTCTCAACATAAAAAAGAAGAAAACAAAGGGGGAAGGAAGGAAGGAAAGAAAATAAGTAATGGAAACGTAAAAAAAAAATCAAAACTTAAGTTATGTATTACCTGTGAAGTGAAGGATTTAGTGTAGAAAATCCAAGTCAGGTCAAATCATAGCATGATGGAAAAAAATGAGACTCCACATTAAGCTAAACAGGTAGAATGGGAAGCATTTGATCACTTGCCAATTGTGATGTTCTGGAGCCTTCAGCAGCAAACCAGTACAAAAGTTCAGTTGGAGATGTACTGCAAAAGAAGGTGCAGGAAACATTGGCAACTCTGACACAGGCAATGTTGTGGAGTGATCGGCCAGTGACTTCCCATTTGAAAGAACAACAGATGAATTTCAGAACTTCTCTCTCTTACCCAGAAAGCATTTAACTCTTCTGGGATGGAATCTCTTCTCTCCTTAAACCAGGCAAAAAAGAAAACCCCTCCCCCAATCCAAATGCCTCTGACATGGATTTAGCTTCCCAATTCAACTCATACTTTACTGACTCCATAGCCAAACCTGCATCCTCCTTCACTAATATTCCCACTCCTACACTCACCTCTATACAACCCTTCCTCCTCCAATATCTCCAGCTCTCAACCTCCTCCCTCCCTTCTCCATGACCCCCATCCCTATATCTGCTATAAAAAAAATTCTACTAAACTTGAAACCATGTTCTAATGCCCAGGATGAAATAACCTCCTACTTCCTAAAGATAGCCGCAGAAGCCATTGCCTTCCTTATCTGCATCCAAATAAATTGGTCAATTACAGAATGCCATGTTCCACAGCTCTGGAAAAAGGCCTTTATTATTCCACTCCATAAAGGAGGTAATAATAATGACATCCCTAACTTTTGGCCTATTGCCATCCTATCCCCTATCTCTAAGCTTCTCGAAAAATGTGTCCATTCACAACTGTTACCCTACCTTATAGATAACCACCTTCTCACTCCCACCTAACACAGATTTCGACCTGGCCATAGTACCACTACTGCTCTCCTCTCCTTTCTAGAAACTGTCAGTAAAGCCTGAGACTTGGGAAATATTGTATCTACCCTACTCCTAGACCTCTCCAAGGCCTTTGACACCATCTTTCATAGTCTTCCCCTTACTAAACTCTCTAAACTAAATATATCCTACTCCTATATTGACTGGTTCACCAGTTATCTACCAAATAGGCAACAAGCAGTCAAATGGAAAAAAGCCACCGCACCCTTTCTAAATACTCCCACAGGTGTGCCCCAGGGCTCAATTCTAGGTCCCCTTCTATTTAATATTTTCATCAATGATTTCTCTCAGGCCATTCCTTACACCAACCTCATCCAATATGCAGATGATTCAATTATAATCTGCTCTGCCACCTCTATTTCCTCCTTAGCAAAACTAACCCAGGATGCCTTCTGTTCTACTGAGCAATGGATGCTAGACAACCATCTAGCACTCAGTGCTACCAAGACTAAACTTATGATATTCACCCCATCTAAAACTATCAGCCTAGATAAAAATTAATTCTCTATCATCAATCGAAACAACACACTTCTCGAAATAGTCTCTACTGCAAAACTACTTGGAGTCCTTATAGATGATCAACTAAAGTTTGTTAGCCATCTCCCAAGTAAATATCAAAAAAACTCACAAGAAGCTTGGTATTCTGTATCGCCAAAATCCCTATATCTCTCCCTCTACCCAGATCATTCTCGCTACTACGTATCTTATCCCATCCCTCCTCCATGACGCCTCAATCCTTACCAATCTACAATCTTCACTCAAGACAAAGCTCTCCTCCTGTTATAATAAAATCTCTAAATTTGCAACAGGCCACAGAACCTCTACCCACCATTGTACTTCCATACAGCAACTGAAGTGGCTAGAGTTACCTAATTACCTTATATATATATATCCAACTTATCCAAGCACACAAACCTATTTTCAGCCCCTCTCTGTGCCCCTCTCTTGCCTCCACCTGTCAAATGCATCATCCTCATAGACTTCTAAGATCTAACTCCCAAAATCTAATAGAATTACATAAACATGTCCGTCTATCTGGCAGACATCTTTTGTCCTTCTCTCTAACTCGCCACTGGAACTCTCTCCCACCTCTAATCCGCACCACTAGCAGTCCCTCCACCTTCAAAACTTTGCTTCACTCACACATTTACAGCCTTGTACCCACTAATAATAAAGTTTGGGAAATGGCCCACTAAAAAAAAAACGTAATTTGATTGTAATTTAACTTTGCTCATATATATATATATATATATATATATATATATATATATATATATATAGTCACTCTGTATTTCTCCTACTGACTTGTAAGTTTGTAATTTTCAACTTTGTTAACTAAAATGTAACTGTAAATTGGAGTTTTTCTCCCCAAGACTCAATTGAAAACGGGTTCCTAGTGGCCCAATAAACCATCCTCACAAACAAACTGCTGATGAAATAAAATTAAATAAAAAAAAAAATAACAAAAAAGAAAGGAAAACAAATATTATTGGTATTTTTGAGTGCTTTAGAATATTCTATGAAGATATAAATAAACGTTTTGAAATAAAAATGTAAGTTGACTTCTACAACAGATCCATAAAAACATTGCAAAGACAAAGACACTTTGGGTTGCCTGGAAAAAGAAGTGACAAAAGAAGTACAAAAGTATAAAGAACAAAACCCAGAAATTTTTGAAAGGTAAAAAAATGAAATCTGGACATGGGAAAGAATAAAAAATCTGATATGGTACAATATTTGTGCAAAGGAAAAAGACAAACTAATCAATATAAAAAAGAAGCAGCTCCAAAGGTATTTAAAGAGAAATACAGGCAAAGGCACCCAGATATTGAAAGTTTTACAATACAAAAAATAAGAACACAAAGGTGGAATTTGTAAGGTAGAAGTTAAACAAAGATAAACTAAAGTTATGGAGTACCTGCAAAGTGAAGGATTTAGTGTAGAAAGTCAGGTCATGTCATTCCATCATGAGTCTTAAAATTAAAGAGAAACAGGTGGAGTGGGAGACATCTGAAAAAAATATGGGCATGGGAAATGAAAACAGATTTTGTATGGTTCAATATTTATGCAAAGGAGAAAGCAAAACAAATAAGTACAAGCAAGCAGTACCAAAGATATTTGAAGAGAAATACAGGCAAAGGCATTGGGCTCTGGAAAATTTCACAACATAAAAAAGATGAAAACAAAGGGGGAAGGAAGGAAGGAAGGAAAGAAAATAAGTAATGGAAAAGTAAAAAAAAAAAAAATCAAAACTTAAGTTATGTATTACCTGTGAAGTGAAGGATTTAGTGTAGAAAATCCAAGTCAGGTCAAATCATAGCATGATGGAAAAAAATGAGACTCCACATTAAGCTAAACAGGTAGAATGGGAAGCATTTGATCACTTGCAATTCGTGATGTTCTGGAGCCTTCAGCAGCAAACCAGTACAAAAGTTCAGTTGGAGATGTACTGCAAAAGAAGGAGTAGGAAACATTGGCAACTCTGACACAGGCAATGTTGTGGAGTGATCGGCCAGTGACTTCCCATTTGAAAGAACAACAGATGAATTTCAGAACTTCTCTCTCTTACCCAGAAAGCATTTAACACAGTTGAACAATGGTTTACACAGTGTTGTCTTCTTTTGAACCCCCAAAAAACTAAACTCCTCCTCTTCAATCCATCTCACAAGTCCTGTCCACTTGATTTCTCAGTTATATCCACTAATGGCACCATTATATCACCCGACACAACTACCAAGTTATTGGGAATCACCATTGATAACAATTTGAACTTTGACATCCATATCAACAATACAATAAAAACTGTCAATAAAAATCTTGGCTCCCTCTATAGAATTAAATGTTACCTTTCTCCCACAGCTAGAACAACCATAGCACATACTCATCTAATCTCTACCCTCCTCTATGCCTCATCTATTTTTACTAACCTTTCTAAAAATAACCTCAGCAAACTGGAAACTTCCTACAATAACATCGCTAGATTTGCAGCAGGTAACCCTTACAGAACCCACCTCTTCATAAATATAAAGCAGCTTGGATGGCTTGAACTACAAAACATGATTAAATTCCATCAACTAACCATTGCCCATAAAACTCTTTGTAAACCTTCCGTACTCCTAGTCTATCTACCCTCATTACTCCATACATAAATCTGAAATCACTGCGTTCCACACACAAAAATCTTCTATATACTTCTAAACCTAACAACAAAGCTGGTGAATCTCTCTTCTCTAATGCTGTTGGAAAAACCTGGAATCTTCTCCCCAGTGACCTTTCCTCTCTTCCCTCTCTATCACTCTTCAAAAATAGACTAAAACCCTACTTTAGAACACACTGGTTGTGCCCCTGTACTAATCCTGACTAGGCTACTATCCACCCGATTAAATTTAGCTCTGCCTATCCCTCACTACTCATAAACTAGTACATATTATTTTACCTATAAATACAGATTTCCTCCCAAACTACACTGTGCCGAGTCTCCCTATACTTTTCCTACTGAAGAATATATTTGTTTTTTTCCTTTTATATTTTGTATATAATTAACCTGCCTCCTCTCTTGACCTTAGCCTTTCAATTTATCTATGTTTATAACTGCATATTGTATAGTATAAGCATTCATGCACTACAAGTTTTTTTTTATCCTCACAGAATACTATGTTTTAACCTGTAATATTTTTTTATAATTAATGCTGCTATTTAGTCATCTTTTTCTTTTATTTTTGTGTTGATGTACCTGAAATCTGCTTGTTTAATATGAATATTTTTATTTAGACTTATTTTGTATATTGATTACTAAGTTTTTCATTTATCTCTATTGGAGCTTATCTCCCCGGGCCTCTACTGAAAATGGACATGTATCCAGTTAGACTAGCCCGGTCAACAAACGTTAAATAAATAAATAAATAAAAATAAAATAAATAAATGACACAGGATGCAGCTGAAGAGACGGGAAACGGAGAGCAAAGAATGTGCTCTCAGTTTAGCAGAAAATTATCTGAGGGAAGAGTTGCTTGATTTAATAGAGATGAATAGACATATTAAGGTCTATGAAAGAAGTAGATTACAGAAAGTCAATAAGATCCAAAATGTTAGAAGTCTGATAAAGCAGATGAACACAGCAATCAAGACCATTAACAAAAATTAATGTGATATAACACAAGTAAATATGATATATTACTGTGCAGCTAAACTAATAGCAGATAAAGTCTTACCACAAAAATACAGATTAATAAGGGAAAGGAATGGAAGAAATAAAATGTCATTATGGAAGCATCAAATAGAGAAAACTATAAAGCAATTAAGACAAGAAGTGTCACTGTTGCAAGGATATAACGTATAGGACAGATCAACAAAAATACTTAGAAAGACTGATGTGATAAAAGCAATGCACAGTATCAGAACAGCCCAGGATCTGTCATACATTATTGCAAATAATAAATTAAAGATATCAGCAAAGGCAGAAAAACCTAGGCAGATAAATATAAAGGAAAAGTCTAAAATAAGCAATTCATTGATGACACAAAAGAGTTTTATAGAGAACAGGGAAACAAATCAAAAGGAATAGAAGCACCACCAAAAAAAGAATAGCTAGACACAGTTTGGAGAAATATTTATGTGGGTCCTGTGGAACAAAACAAAGATGCTCAATAGATATAAAAATTAAATGAAACAGTAAGGAGTTCAAATATACAGGATATGAAATGGGATGAGGTAACGGCCAAAGAAACTGAAACCAAATTAAGAAAAGTTTTTAATTGGAAAACCCACACCTAGATGCAGTATGTAACTGCTAGGTAAAAGTAGTAACATCTTTAGAAAAAGATTTAGCCCTGAGTAAGAACTACTTGTATGCACTTCCCAGACAGACACCAACCGGATTAACAACAGACCATGACAAAGGACAGATTATTATCCCAGGAATAAAATTCAAAGGGGGATATTCTAGGGTGATTATTTGTTACTACTACTGTTTTGTCTTGTCCTTAACCCATTAAGCTGTTTTCTTATCAGATTAGGTCTTGGTTACAGTTTGACTCCCAGAAAACAAACTTGCTAAAATATTTCTTATCTCTTTTTTGTGGATGATATAAAACTGTACAGCTCATTAGATGAGGAGTTGAAAGCACAACTGCAAATAGTTAAACCTTTTCAGATGATATAAGAATGACATTTGGTCTTAATAAATGTGAAAAATCTACTTTTAAAGCAGGAAAGTTGCAGTGCCAAGAAACCATCTGTATAGGACAGGAATGTGATATAATGTAATTTGAGCAAAAAGGAGTGTATACATATTTGGCAACTGATGAAGGATCAGCAATAAAACATGAACAAATGCAAACAGAACTTAGTAAGGAATACTTCAGAAGATTAGAACTAGTACTGAAAACAGCCTGACATCTAGGAATAAAGTCCAAGCTGTAAACCAATTTGCTCTTCCTGTTTTAACTTATAGTTTTGGTATGATTGACTGGCCCCAAAAGGTACTGGAGCAGTTCTTCTGGAAAAAAATAAGAATTATGCTTCATGTTTATCAAATGATACTTAAGA
This sequence comes from Protopterus annectens, assembly GCF_019279795.1. Taxonomy (NCBI): domain Eukaryota; kingdom Metazoa; phylum Chordata; order Ceratodontiformes; family Protopteridae; genus Protopterus; species Protopterus annectens. The sequence continues at coordinate 105,725,330 of NC_056732.1, read as the reverse complement.
AACAGTGCAGAAGTATGGGCCTCCTTGAAACTGATTACATGTACAGATCTGCAGTCATGGTACTGCATACATCTTTGCTGACCTCATCAGATCCAAACATAGAGAAATTTTTACAACATGAGGAGAGGAAGTCTAAGATGACCTCTCTTCTTAGATTAGCAGAAGCATTCTGGTGTGAAGCAGAAATGGAAATCAAACCAGAAGTAGAAAAAAAATCAGAAAGCAAATGAATGTACCAAAACATAAAATACAAAATATAAGGAGAATGATGTCTGAGTCTGAGTCTGTTATTCTAAAAGTGTATTAGTTATGGTTTAAGCACTTGGGCTTCAGGCCAGTTATTTTACGTTAAGAAGGATTGCGGTCTGCACTCTTGTGGGAGGAGAGGCTGGACTCTGCCCTTCTGAGCAGGGAATTTCTGGTTAGAGGCTTATAGTGCCTGCATATTCTAACTGTTTCTTACTGAAATTGGTACACCTTGTTTGCTGTAGCATAGACTAGATCCAGGCCTGCTGAATCTAGCTTTATTTGTATGCTTGTTGTCTGTTTATTTTCCTGAAACGCTAATTCCACCTAAAACGCGGCCTTTTAGCACTTCTGTGGATCCCTAGTGATATCTGCATTGCTTACTGTACTTATTTCCTTGTTTCACTTGAAAGAAAGTTACTGTTTGTCGTTTTTGCATTTAAGTTACCTGTAACACATTGCATTTAAGTTACCTGGCACTTGCTCACTAAAGCAATTATATAAGTCAGCTCTAAAAAATTAAAAGCACTACACCCTCACAAACTCCCCTTGAGTACCTTGTTCCCCATTGGCCCTTTTTTTCAATTATAAAGGAATTCCCAATACTATTCTAGCATGTCCAAAGGTCAGTTGTCAATCTCCTCTCCGGTCCAGCTGGTGAATCTGGGAATCTTGAGGCAATGTTACAACTGCCTCATGTACACAGACAACCCTCTCCTCCTCCCAACAAAGTCCAACACATGTGAGAGATGCAACCATATAGCCAAACTGGAGGCTAAGCTCTCTCAACTCACTACTGGCGTAACCAGTCAGGAGGAGAAGGAAACCACACTCACTACAATTCCAGTCTCACATAGACCTACCACGACAACAAACCAAACACATAAACACACAAAAACATACTCAGAGGCTCTAAATAAAAATCTGCCTAAGCAGCATAGACCTCCAAAGCAGACACCCAAGCAACCGCTACCCCAAAACAAAACACGTGCAACATATAGCTCAAATAACCAGTGTGCCGAACAGTCACAGCCCTTAAGGCTAAACAACACACCTGATACACTTGTAATAGGTGACTCTGTCGTCAGGCACACTGACGTCCCACTCACCAGGCTGAACAAGGAGAAGGTCACGGTGAGCTGCTTGTCGGGCGCTAGGATCCGCCACATAACACAAGCACTCAGGTCACTCCAAGGCAAGTACAAATATGACTCAGTCATTATCCATGCTGGTGTGAATGACCTGAGACGTACCTCCCTGGACTACATGAAAAGAGACATAGAGGAGCTCTCTGAGCATGTAGCCCAGGCCGGTATGACCCTGACCTTGAGTAGCATCTTACCCTCACCAAGAATGATGCCACAATATGAAGACAAGATGATCAATTTCAACAATTGGCTTAAGTGTTGGTGTCATTCAAAGGGGATCCAATGCCTGTCAGCCTGGGATGACATGCTCGACAAGCCACGATGCTTCGCTAGGGACAGCTTGCACCTGTCACCCCTGGGCTTTCGGATATTGGCAAAGGCTCTTGCTACCCCCATAGTGCCTTTTTTAGGCAAGGCTCAAAAGACAAACCCACCTCCATAGGTATCACAAGGGATAAGAAACTAAGAGTAATGCTACTCAATGCCAGAAGTCTAAACCTCAAGATGCATGCACTCAAAACTCTCCTTAGCATGGAGAACATCGATATCTGTGCAGTAACAGAAACCTGGTTCAAGGCTCCCGAGAGCACCCCAGCACTACCAGGTGATACCTCATGCCATGCTTTTCGGCCCCAAAACTTGGACCGAACCACAAAAGGAGGGGGAGTATCAATATTCGTCAAAGATACCCACACCTCCAGGTTGGTGGCACAGCACGAAGCATCAGAGACTATCCATGTGCAACTAACTGTGGGTAAAACTGCTTTCCAGTTTATAGCCTGCTACAGACCACCCTCCCAAACACAGGAACCCTACTTGGCCTTCCTGAGAATACTGGAAAATATGAAGGTCTCTCCAAACACCATTATATTGGGCGACTTCAACTACCCAAACATAGACTGGGAGCATTACTCTAGCTCCAACACCCTAGCCCAAAGGTTCCTAGAATTTATAAACTCAAATGCTATGGAACAACTTGTTACCACTCCCACAAGAGGGGAAAACATACTGGACCTGATCATCACCAACATGGGGACACTATGCTCCAGACCAGAAGTGTATCCTTCACTGGTAAGATCAGACCATAAACTAATCTCACTGGATATTCACATCCCGACCCCACCCCCTGCCCAGAAAACCACAGTGAAAAACTTCTCCAAAGCAAATTTCACATGCCTCAAAACTGAGGTGAAATCCTTCAAAGCCCCCGGACCTGTGGAAAATACAGCCCAGACCACAGAATCCTTTATAAACGCATTCTATGAACACCTTCAGGAATGCATGGATCATGCAATCCCAAATAAAACCAAGACCCAATCCTCCAAAGGCAGACGTCCTGTCTGGTGGACCCCAGCCATAAACAAACTATACAATAGAAGGAGGAAGCTACTACATGATAGAGCAAAATCCCAAAAAGGGAAGGCATCTCTGATCAGTATTAGCAAAAAACTATGGGCACTCATAAAATCATCTAAGGCCAGCTTCGAGAGAAAAATTGCACAGGACGCTAAGGATAATCACAAGGCTTTCTTTAGTTATGTTAGGAACCTGGGTGGGAATTCCCAGATATGCTCAGAATTAGTCCAAAATGACAAAAAATACACCGAGCCCACAGACATTGCCAACATCCTAGCTGACAGGTTCAGTGCAAACTTCTCCCCCCTCTCCCCACCAAAAGGGCAAATATCTATCCCAATAGAGTGCTGCCCCCCCTGACATCTCAGATGTTCAGGTAAGAGCCACCCTCTCCAAAGCAAAAAACACAGCATCAATGGGACCAGATGGTGTCCCGGGCTGTGTCCTACATGAACTCCAAGAAGAGCTAAACCCAAGCATAAAACTACTGTTCAGTCTTAGCCTTACTACAGGATATGTACCCAAAGAGTGGCGTACAGCAACAGTGGTCCCTCTCCACAAAGGTGGTGCCTCAACGGATCCTGGAAACTATCGCCCCATAAGCCTGACTAGCTTGGTCTGCAAAGCTATGGAAAGGATCATCATGGACCTCATAAATAAAGATATTGGGGACCTACAGACACTGGATCCTACCCAGTTTGGCTTTGTTAAGGGCAGATCCTGCCTCTTAAACCTGGTCAATTTCTTTGAAACAGTCACCAAGGCCATTGACGAGGGGAAGGTGGTCCACACAGCCTACCTGGACCTCGCAAAAGCCTTCGATACAATACCTCACTCGGGCATTATAGATAAGCTCACCAGATTAAATATAAACCCCTATGTCACTAGATGGGTTGCAAACTGGCTCAAGGACAGAACCCACATGGTTAGAATTGCTGGAGCCATGTCAGACTCCAAACCAGTTACAAGTGGCGTCCCACAAGGCTCAGTCCTGGGACCTCTCTTGTTCGGTATATATTTCTCGGCGGTACAGGCCAACACGGAAGGACTGTGGCTGACCAAATTCGCAGATGACTGCAAACTGGGCGCCATAATCAACTCTCCAGCCGACACAAGCATCCTCCAAAAGGGCCTCATAGAAACAGACAACTGGTGCCAGAGCCATGGCCTCAAGCTAAACGCCAGAAAGTGTATAGTCATCCCCTCTGGCAAAAACAAAGTGCCCACAAATTACCACATAGGTGGTAATCCATTAAGTACAGAAGAAGTCATTAGGGACCTGTGGACCCAAGTTGATAGCAATCTCTCATTTGACAATCACGTGGCCAAAGTGGTTAGAAAAACATTTTATATAGCCCACCTAATCATGAAGGGATTCACATCTAGATCAGGGGAGGTCATCGTACCTCTTTACTCATCCCTCATCAGGCCCATAATTGAGTACAATGCCCCTGTTGGGATGTACCTTACCAGACACCTGCAGCAACTGGAAAGACCCCAAAAGTACCTCACCAAGAGGATCAAAGGGCTCAAACAGATGCCATATGCTGCCCGGTTAAAGAAACTCCAGCTCTACTCAGTGGCATACCGCCTGCTCAGAGGCGATCTGTGCCTGACGTATAAAGCCATGTCCAACCCGGAATTAATGGACATGCTGCACCTCAGAAAATCCAAATCCCATCGAGCTACACGCTCGAGAGACTTGAACCTCAGCACTGAAATAAATAGGACATGCTGGAGGGACAGATTCATAACCCAGAGGCTCCCTTCACTCTGGAATAAAATCCCAGTCCAGGTTAGGCAGAGTCCCACATTGACTCTCTTCAAGAGGAATCTTGATGAGTGGATGGGAGATCGTAGGTTTACCCCGGCTATCACATCTGTGTCACTGTTAGACAGAGGCACAGTATACTAACCTCAAAAAAGGCATAGCAACATTAATTTAAAATGGGTGGCGAAAGCCAAACACACTCTGGCTAGGCTTATAAATGCCCTAGGGCAGATAGCCTAGTATGAACCTATGAACCTATGAACCTATGATCAGATGAGAAGGAAAGAAATGTGGAAAAGCCATAAATATAGTGACAAATATAGAGGCCTTTTGAACAACTTCATGTTGATCGGGATTTGATGCTGGAATGGTTAAGAAGAGGTGAGCTGAAGCCAAAGGATAAAAGGTTAATAATGGCAGCCCATGATAGTGGACTTAGTACATGGTTTACAAAGTCCATTGAACATGTGGGAGAAACAGGCAAATGTAGGTTCTGTAACAAAGAATTGGAAACATTCGCAAACCTTGTTACTGAGTGTGATATTCTCATGGCACAGAGCCTGTACACTGAAAGGCACAATAATCTGGCCAGCTTGTTTCATTGGAGATTGTGCAAATACTGCAGTATAGAAGTATCTGAGAAGCATTGGAAACATGAACCGCAAAGCATTATAGCAAATGATGAAGTGTGCATCACATGGGATCAAACCAAGAAAAGTCCCAAGAGAGTAAATGTTCTGCTGAATAAAAGTATTCTAATGTAAAATAAAACAAAATAACAGCAGAACAATCCAAGGCAATGCAGGACCATGTAAAAAAGACTAGAGCATAAAATAAAGTTATTTTATTGTAGCAAAAAACTTTCAGTACTTCAGAGACAGGTAAGCACTTTCACCATTGGGCTTTACAAAGTACTGAAAGTTTTTTTGCTATAATAACATAGCTTTATTTTATGCTTTGGTCGTTTTGACATGGTCCTGAGTTGCCTTGGATTGTTCTGCTGTTATTTTGTTTTATTTTACGTTAGATCACATGGGATCACCCATTACCAACAATTCAAAAATAGTTGTGAGAAAACCAGATATAGTAGTCCATGAAAAAAGACAATAGCATTGATCATTGAAATTGATTCACCTAGCAGTTACATTGTCTCACATACAGAGACACAAAGTCATAAAGTATTAGTTTTATTTATTTATTTGGTTGTTTGTCTTTGTTTACCAGGAAAGTCTGACTGGGTAATACCCATTTTCAGCAGAGACCAGGGAGAGAAAAACTCTATTTGCTTACATTGCATTATAATAAGTTCCAGTTAAACACAGAGTAGTTACATTCCTGTTTACATTTATATAAACACAGTAGTTACGTTTATACATTATAAGATTTTACAGAGGTAGAAGTTACTAAAGAGAAAGCCCGCATGCAGCTTAGTGGATTATACAGACAGCAGTTATGTATAGACATTATTTTGTCATTTCAGTGAGAGGTTTAGAGTATTCTGTTTAAGAAGAGTATTTGGAGAGTATCATATGGTGAGCACAATGTTTAACCTGGTGATGAGCATGTGCAGGACTGAGACTGGTTAAGATGTTGTTTAAACAGTGGTTTAAAACTACTGAGTTTGTCAGAGAGTTTTATTTGTGTGGGGATACTATTCCAGAGTTTAGCAATGCATTTGGAGTAGAGCAAGTCTCCTGCAACATTATTTGACTTATTTGTGAGTAGTAAGAATTTGTTACTAGAATGGAGGTCCCTTGCTGGACAGTAGGGCAGTAATAAGTGTTGTAGTGCAGGGCCTTTTTCTGGATGATGAATGAGTTTGTGTGGTATAGTTAGTTGTGAATATGTTTAGTTGTGTAGTTCAAGCCAGTTTAATTGCTTTAAGGTATGACAATGGTAGGACCTATGGGGGAGATTGGTGGCAAATTTAACTATTCTATTGTAGCAGGAGTAAAGTTTCTTTCTTTGAGTATTGTTTAAGTTTGTTAAGATAGAAGCAGTGTATAAGAGAGTTGGTAATAAGAAGGTGGTGGCTACAGTTTTTCTTGCAGTATCTGTATGAGTCCATTGATCCTATAAGGGAGCCTAGTCTGGTGTGTAGATTTAATATGATGTGCAGTATATGCTGGTCATATTTCAGATTGTCATCTGTTATAATGCCTAGACATTTACTGTGAGTTACAGTTTCAATGATGGTATTATTTGTTGATTTTATGGTAAAAGATGGCTTTTGAGTTTGACAGCTTTTTGAGTTAAAAAGCATTAACTTAGTTTTCTTGGGGTTGAGTAGGAGGTTTGATTATATGAGCCAGGTTTCTACAGAGGAGAAAGATTCTTGGGTAACGTCTTGGAGCTTATTTATTGCTGAGGCTGCAAATATTAATGTTGAGTCATCTGCATACTGAACTAAACTAGCATGGTGAGTGGAGGTGTGGAGGTTATTAATAAATATATTAAATAGGAGATGGCCGAGGAAACAGCCCTGAGAGACACCTGTAGTAACTGGTTGAAAGGGTGGGTAGGTCAGTTGCCCATTTAATGGCTTGCTGTCTTCCAGGTAGCTAACTAAGAAATCATGACAAGAAGTATTATGAAAGTCCTGCTGAGGAGAGGTGAATGTGCAGTTACTGGTGCAAGACAGTGTCAAATGCCTTTGACAAGTCTAAGAACATGGTGGACATAAGCAGACCATTGTTTCTATGCTGGTTTATTATATTGATAAAATATAATAGAGCAGTACAGGTACTGTGCTGGAGCCTGAAACTATATTGTGTTTCTGAGAGTAGGTTATTTCAGGTTAGGCATTGCATCAGCTGCATATGGATGCATTTCTCTAATATTTTGGAGAGGGGTGAGAGACTTGCTATTGGTCCTTAGTTATTAAACTATGAAGATATGCTGCATTTGTGCAGTAGTATGATGTAGGATTTTTTCCACACTGATGGGATGTATCTTTCTGCTATGCACCTATTAATTAGTATGGACACGGTGAAGGCTATGAATTCTGTGCCTTTTTTTAAGTAGTCTCAATTTAGTTGGTCTACAGCTACAGAGGTAGTTTTTAGTTTAAGTTGAAACTTCATTATGAGTGAGGTAGGTAGTGGACTAAAACTGAAGAGCTGTGGGTGGTTTTGATTGGACAGGGGTAGAGAGAGGGGTTCAGATGTATTACTGTCTAAGAGAGATAATATTGATTGTGTAAAGTAAGAATTAAACTGTGTGGGGATAGTCTGTTGTATTCTTTCCTTTTGGAGAGGGAGTGGTGGTCTTGCCTGGGTGGAGTTTATTTAGTGATGACAAAAAGTTTTGGGTTATTTTGAAGTTTGTCTTGTAGGTTAGAATAGTATGTCTTCATTTTCTGCTTGACATGGAGTTTTGCAAGGTTTCTAAGATGTCTAAATTGCTGGAAGGCATGTTGAGTTCTATTTTTGTACAAATTGTCCAGGTTCTATCCCTTTTTATCATGATTTTTTTGTCCGCCATGGTGCGGGGTTGGACTTTACTCTTTTATTACGTACTGGTGCTAGATTATTTAAGGTCTTTAAGAATATATTATTAAAATGTTCTGAAGCAGTATCTAGTGGCATTGATATCAAGATTTGCCAGCAGAAATAACAGCAATGTGGAAGAAAGATACCCAGATATTTCCAACAGTAGTAGCAGCAATGGGGTCTAATAAAAAAACAGTACATGTAACTCTGTATGAATTGCAGAAGTAGTCAGTTCTGGGCACATTGTCGGTGCTGCAAAGAGCACTTTTGGCTAACATCAAAGACGGAATTAATACCAATTTCATGAACTTTAATTATGCTGTTACTGGTGGATAGAATCACATTAGAGACCCAGGACAGAGTGCTGCTCGCTATATTTTATCGGTGACTGCATAACTGTCAGCTGAGGTCCCTTCTAACTGATGTTTTTCCAGTTGGCTCAGTATCTGCATATACTAGTAGTTGGTTCAAGACATATTTTCCTGTATGCAGTAGCTGTTTGCTCAGTTTGTTTTTTGTAATCTTTATAATATATCTTTACCATCTCAAAAGTGCTTACTCCTCTCTGTACTCTTCTTTTCTAGACCTAACACCACTCTTAAGTATTCAACTGCGGTACCACCTTTATCATTCTTATAAGAAAAGCGCAGTCCGGATCTTATAAGAAAAGCGCAGTCCGGATCTGAACTGTCTGCAAACAGCTAAAGTTAACTTTGAGTATGTGTCTACCTGTTTGAGCCAATATTCATTTTCCCTTGGAGAGCACTCTGCTTTGGCTTGTAAGCAGCCCCCCCCCCCCCCCACACACACACACACACACTCATCCATTTTCTCTCTTATTCCCTTCTGTTAGCAAATAGTATCAATAACTAACAAATGCTGTGTGTTTGTTAATTTAAACTGAGACCACAGTAGCCTACTGATACAAGGTTATCCTGTTTTTCCACCTGAGAAATGGTTAAGAAATGACTTACAGTTTCAGACCAGTCCTTGGTCAATTCTGATTGTTTCTTAAACACAAACTTGTCTTTGCTTTGGCTCATTAGCAGCAGTACAAAAGAACTGCCTGCTCACACCCTTGTGCTCCCCCTCCCCTGTTTATTACCTTAAGCCAATCCCAAAGTTAATAAATATTACCTGTGGCAGGCACCATTTTTAAAACTACAACCACCCTTTGAGCACCTCATGCTCGGCTCTGCCATAGAACTTATTAAAACTGCCTGAACTGGGGCACAGCTAACTGACAGTTTGTGGAAATATGGGTACCTACCTGAGTCTCCACATTCACTATCATATGTTCATTTATCAGTTTACTCTGTTACCTGATTGTTTCCAGCCCCCTCATAAGAGCAGCTAACAGGGTCTCTACCCGCTTTGCTCCCCACCCTGCCCCCTGTTTCCTCCCGCCCCCAGGGGTCTTACCTTTATTACACTCACAAACCCCTTCCATCTTTCCAATAGCCAACCTTAGCACTAAACCCAACACTACCTCCTCCATCTTCCCACTACTATCACTCCTCCTCAGCTAACATGTACAAGCATACTTTACCTATGCTCACTGCATTGCACTCTCCTTGCATATCTTACATCCTACCAAAGCTCTGTTATTCCCCCACTCAACCACTACCACTGTACTACTACTCACACCACCACTCATGTCTCACCCACACTCGGCTCCCCCCCCACCAGCTCAAGAACCATCCCTATGCACCCCCCACATATTCTACCAACTATATTACTCAAACATAAAGCATCCCTACAACTTAACATAGTAACCCTCCCACCATACCTATTACCCACAGAGCACAATCATAAAGTTTCCCTTATAAACAAACACATTCAAAAACTGAGAACTAATAACCTCATGCATATCAAAACTAGCCCTAAGTGGAGACATCCACCCCAACCCTGACCCTACCATCTCCAACCCCAATCCTTATAATCAGACGAGAAACCACAACTTTTCCCATATCACAGCCAATAGAAAGCCAAGTGACTTCCTTCTACTAAGTCTAAATATTAGAAGTATATCCAACAAAGTCCATGAACTCCATGCCACCATAGACTTGTACTCCCCAGATATAGTCATCCTGACAGAAACCTGGCTAAAACCTCAAATTACCAGTGAGTAAATCCTCCGTACCAGTTACGGCATACTAAGAGTAGGCCGACTAAACAAGAAAGGAGGCGGTGTAACTATAATATTTAAACAGCATCTATACATCCAGATCTTAATCATCAGCTCCACAAATAGGGAATGAAGAAATAATATATACCAACCTCAAAATAAACCAAAACAAAACCATCAGCATAATTGGATGCTACTTCCCACCTGGCCAAAACATCCCTCCACTAGAAAATGTCCTCAGCTGGTCTACCCACCATCTCCCCCAAGAAACTATAATTTTAGGTGATTTCAGTATTGACTGGCAATCCTGTTCTGGCAACCATCCATCCCATCATGTAAACTTTCATGGCTTCGACCAACTAGTCCAGTCGCCAACCAGGATAAATAAAAACTCCAGCAAGCACACTACCCTGGATTGGATACTAGTCAGTAAGAGCCCCCAGTCATATATAACAGGCTGCTTATCAGATAGCCTCAGTGATCACTCCCCAACATTCCTACTCAAATAATACTTGTATCAAGCTAAACCTGTCATCTACCGTCAAATACGTAACTTTAACCCACTCACATTCATCTCATCCCTCAAAGAATCTAACTGGCATCCTCTAAAGTACCTCAGTCTTGATGACACAGTTGAATTTTTTAATATTACCTTCCTGAGCATCCTTAATTACCATGCCCCCATAAGACTTTCCAGAACCAAAGCACAACCCTCCCCATGGCTACAGAAAACCACTAAGTCAGAAATAAAAAATAGGGATAAAGCCTAGGAGCACTGGCACAAAACCAAAACCCCGTCAACTAGACAGAAATTCCTAGAATTACGCAATAGAGTCAAAAAGCTAATAAAACAGGACAAATTCTAATACTACCAGTCTGCCCTAGACTCCTCCCAACACAGCCCCAAACAATTCTGGTCCTCCATAAACTCCATCCTCCACCCAGGTAAAGTCAGTACCCCTCCTCCTAACATCCCTTACTCCTCCGAAAATATTGCTACCTCATTCAACACACAAATCACACAAACCATACTATCACTAGCTAAACAAGACAACCCCCTCTCCCCTCCAACCCACACCTTCAACTAGTAATCTCCCCACTGCCTTCTCTTTTTCTCCTGTACCTACCTCCAACATAAAAAAACTCTTAACAAAACTTAAGCCCACCAAATTAGCATCAGACAACCTCCCAAGTGAATATCTACAAATCGCAGCTGATGCTCTGGCCTACCCAGTATCCATCTTGATTAACCAATCTCTGTCAGAAAGTTACATTTCCACACTATGGGAAGTATCACATGTAATTCCCCTCCACAAAGGCGACCCCTCCACAGAACTAACCAATTACTGCCCCATAGCTATTCTCTCTCCACACTCCAAAATACTAGAGAGATGCATTCACTCTCAGGCCTCAGACTTCCTCCTTACTAACAACCTCCTTTCCAATACTCAGCATGGTTTCTGACCAAACCATAGCACCACCACTGCTTTACTTTCCTTTACTAACACTATCTTTCAGCATAAAAACAATGGCTATCTCTCCTCTGCTACTTTCCTAGACCTATCTAAAGCATTTGACATGGTCCCACACAAACAACTCATATCTGTCCTCAATAACCTGTCCTTCTCTCAGTCAGTCACCAACTGGTTTCAGAGTTACCTATCTGACCACCAACAATCCGTTGTATGGCAGAATGACATATCTCCCCAACTGCTTGTCTCTATAGGGGTTCCCCAAGGATCCATCCTTGGACCCCTACTCTTCTCTGTTTTCACCAATAATCTAGCCTCTGCCACCAAACATGGCACACTCATAGAATACACAGATGACTCAACTATCATCTGCTCAGCCCAGTCCCTACCCAAACTGCAAAAAGTCACACAGGAAGCCTTTTCCTCTGTTGAAACTTGGTTATCCAATGCCCAATTAATACTCAACCCAAACAAAACTAAACTACTCATCTTCCAACCCACCAAACATACTCAAAACAACTCTCACTTTAACATCACAGCAAAAGATAACACCACTATACACCCAACAGAACACACCAAATTGCTAGGAGTGGAAATAGACAATAAACTAAAATTTGACATTCACATGACATTCTATGACCATAAAAAAAGTCCACAAAAAACTGGGAGCGTTATACAGAAATAAGCAACTCTCACCAAATCAGCAAATTCCCACCTTATCTCCAGCCTACTTTATGCCTTACCAATATATACCAACCTAAGACAATGCGATCTAAACAAGCTAGAGACCTGCTACAACAAAATCGCCAAATTCGCCACAGGGGCATTCTACCGTAGTCACCACTGTCTCTCTTGCTGAACTGGGCTGGCTTGAACTCCCTCACCTTCTTCAATGGTATCAACTCTCACTCACCCACAAACTAGTAAACCATCCACTAAATGTCCCATCCCTCCAGAATCTACTCCAACCCTATCGCACCACCAGACCACTAAGATCCAGCAACAAAAATCACTTGCAGATCAATAAAGCTAATAACTCTGCTGGTGAAGCACTATTCTCTTGTGCCATAGCCAAATTATGGAGCTCCCTCCCACCCACAATTACCTCCGTACCATCATGCACCCACTTCAAAACTTTACTAAAAGCGCACCTAAAAACATGCTGGCTATGCCCTTGCAACTCCCACTCTAATATCACCCACCCCATCCAACCACTACCTTTCTTTCCACCCCCACTAACTACCTTGATTATAGCAAGCTCGGATGCTCATAAGCCTACTACTTATTATACAGCAGGAACTTCTTATTGTAACAATTGTTAATGTCTGTTATGTACTTCGCAGATAAAGATTCTAGTTGTCTACTGATGTACTATAGTCTTCATCTGTAACTATGTTTGTAATTGCTATGTTAATCAAATTGTTAATCGCTATGTAAATCCAATGTAAGTACTGTCTGTATATTTTAACTGTGGAGTTTTTCTCCCCGGGCTTCCGCTTAAAATGGACCTACGTCCAGTCAGACACTCCCGGTCAACAAATGTAATTAATTATACACTGATTTAGGAATGGTGTCCTTTCCCATCATAGTATTAGTAACTCAAAGAATTTGGAGAAATTATACCTGGAAAAAGAGTTGAGATGTCCTTCATTACTAGGCTGAAGGTACCTGATGTGAAACTAATGAATACTCATTTACCAAGACATTACAAACATGCAGTAGTTTTCTTTTTAAGATCCTTGCCTCATAATGTTCAGGAAGTGAAAAAAAATGGTATTGTGTTACATTTGTCTTGGCTCTGACGTGGTCATAACTGGAAAAAGAACAGTTGTGTCCCATCTGCTTGCATTAAGCAAGTGTTACCGTACCTTTTCTGAGGGTGGCCTTGGGATAGTCATATAATGCCTGTATACTTTGCCAATATATAACACTGTTCTCATTCTGGTACATGCTTCAGTATGCTAGGCATTTATTAAATTAAAAAGTTTAGCAGATTTATTAGTCAACTGTAAAATAAATAAATAAAGAATGTCATACCTCTCATCTGTCTCTGGTTTTGTAAAATGGCCCTAATTGCTCTTCATATTATTGCCTTGTCCCTTGTAAACTTTTTGATTTTCTTCTAAAATATTGAGGACTGCAGTCTGTCAGTAATGACAGATATTAGAGTTTCATCTTATTTTCAGAAAATACATGTTTATGCAAAATCTGCTGTTCAATTATTTATTCAATTGAATTAGAGTAATATTTAAAACGTGTCCCTGATTTGGGGCCTTTATCCATTATCCTTGGATTTGTCCAGAATTCTTGAAGAAGATAGTTTATGAGGTATGATGATTGTGTTTTGTACTTGTTATTATTTCCTGTAAAAAATGTGTGGTATGCTATTTATGCTTCTGTATTGTTAGATCTTTACAGCACTTATTACATTAAAAAGACCATTTCAAAACATCCAGTCAGTTGCTGTTTTAATTATCTTATGTGCACACATTCCCATCATCCATTTTGTCACTCATGAGCTTTCCTGCTTAGTGCATTCAAATCTAGCACAGTCCAGTAGTGTCTTAGAAGGCCCTAGAAAAAAAAACTTCATTGTACTTAACATGAATCCATTCCTGTCACCCATTGATCAGTCATATATCTCCATTCTCAGAAGTAATCAAAGCAGTCAGGTAACATCTTAGTAGCAACATATTTTCTTGAGTCTGGATGCTGAACTCAACACAGATTTAATCAGATGTTATCTTCCCATGCATGGATGTTTTGCACTGCTTTTTGTTTCTGGCAATGTTTTTCATGTCGAAGTTGCAATTTATTTTTGTAAATGCATTGCAGTCAGTAGTAATGAATATGAATTAGCAACACGATCTGTAACTTCTGTCTAGTAATCACATAGCTAATGAATAGTCACTTAGTATGAAGGACACATTAGTAAGGATGCTAAGAAATTTGGGTATATGAGATATTTGAGTAGGGTTTGCTACTGCTCTGCATCTGGGGGACACAACTTCACTTTCACCTCCTCATAGGTTGATAGGTAGTTACTAGGCTTGCAGTCTAGGGGACCATTGAGACAGAAGCTCTGTCTGGTTAAGTGACTTAGTCAAGGTCACACAATAGGCAAATGAGGGTTGAGGGAATCAAACCATGTACCACAGAACTAACAGCTCACAACCTTAACCCTCAGAGCTAGCTGCTAGTCTCCTTTATCTAAGTTTATTAATTATTCTGCATTTCTGTCTTCTTTCTCTTGAGCATTCCCTCCTGCATTCTATTTTATGTCATTTCACCACACTGACATTTTAAACTGTAGATGTTTTTTCTCCCCATTTTTCTCCTAGCATCTTGACTGCATTTTGCTTCTTTCTGTTGTGGGTTTGCCTGGTTGATGCCAAATTGGAAAACAATGGAAATGGTGGCCAGACACTGCTTCTTCACTAAATAATAGTTATTTTTTTATCTTCTCTCTTTACTTTTCTTATATTTTTCCACTTTTTCCCCTCTATCAATCTGCTTAGTTTATCCTCTGATATATATCCTTATTCTTTATTTCTATTAACCCCTTACTTTAATATTTTACAGGATATTTTTTCATATTTTTTGGTTTTCTAAATCCTGTCTTTGCTTTATTTATCCTGTCTTCCTGGTGTCAGCTGTGAAAGTGATGTTTAGAGAGCAGAACAAGGCTGTCCTTGCTGTCATCCTTCTGCCTGTCTCCCTGGTGACCTGTGCTAATATTATTTCTGTCTCCTAACTAATTAGAGAAATTGTGTTAGGGAACGTGTCAAGCCCTCCTCCCCTTGTTAACCTTCTGCCCTTCTCCATGGTGGTCTATGCTGATACTGTTTCTGTTTCTCCTAAGTAAGCACAGACAGTGTGCTAAGGTGCATGGCAAGCTGCCCTTTTCATGATTTATTTTACCCCTGAGAGTAATAGTAGGAAAGGTAGTCTTAAGTCCTCCTACCAATGAGCTCTGAGGAAGGCTGCTCTTTTATTGCTTCTCTTTCTCCTCCCTAATCTCTTTGAAGGTGTTTATCTCTTTTTCATGTTTGTTCATGCCATGTGTGTGTGTGTGTGTGTGTGTGTGTGTGTGTGTGTGTGTGTGTGTGTGTGTGTGTGTGTGTGTGTGTGCACGCACGCATGCACTCATGCTTACACATGCTCACATATGTGTACATATGTCTTTGTCTCCACTTGTTTGCCTAGGCATTACATATCTACAATTCCCATCAATTTAAAGACTTATCATCTTTATTTAGATCACCAGTCTCCCAACAGAATTATCCGGCACAACTAGGATTTTTCACTTACATTTAAAAACAACACATACACTGTCATACTTTCTAACTCACTGCGTGACCATCTCCCTTCATTTGTATTTTGTTCACAAACTAAACAAAACAGATCTGCAGTGATATCGAACAAGTGTGTAATAACATGTGCATTTAATGGTATAATGATCATGTCTGCATAAAACCCATACAGAGTTTATCATTAATGCATGGGGCAGCATTAAAGCTAGTAGCCATTACTGAGTTAATTGTAAACTTGACAAGGCACATATTTTCTGTGTTATATCGTGGTGGTGCAGCAGTAGCGTTGTCGCCTCACAGCAAGAGGTTCTTCCGTTCGATTCTCGGCTGGAGCACCTTCTGTGTGGAGTCTGCATGTCCTCCCCGCTGTCAAGTGGTGTTCGAAAGACATGCATAAATGGGCATGCCTTCGTTGAAGGTTGGGCATCGAGCTGGCACCTCGGTACCGCAAAATCTACTGCCAATCATTAGCAGACTGGAGTTCCGCTGTGGCGACCCCTAACCGGGAAAAGCCGAAAGAAGAACATTAGAGTGCACATTTGTATGGAAATAAATGGCGTGAACCCTTGCGCACCAGTTCTGGTCTCCTAAGTGTCTAGTGTCCTGAAATATAGCACAGAGTATGATAAAATCATTGTCTTCACAAGGTCTGGTGTTATAGCAGTATAAACCTTGGAAAAAAAACTCAAATCTCATAGCAGTGCATAAATAAATTTCTTTGAAGTGACTTCTTTGAAGAGCATTATGATCTAAATCTCAAGTGTACCTTGCATGATTGGTACGCTTAAAGCTTATATTCTACAGTGGGATAAGAGATGGGCAAGTTACTTTAAGAATAAATAACCTGATTATTTATCTGCTTATATATAGTTCAGAAATTAATGCAAAAGGGTCATTAAAGACTGCAAAAGAAACTGTTTTCACTGAAGGCAGGTTGACACGACATCCAGTATAGACGCTTGGAAAATCATCCAGCAATTTGTTTCCACAAGATGTGTGTGACACTGGTCTCATTTGTAGAGTTACCAAGCCTCACTATTGGCAGGTTTATGCTCTGCTTTCAACAAATTACCCCTTACACATTATTATCAGTATCTAACTATTAACGTTTTCTGGAAAAAGTCCTCTAGCTACTTTGCAATTGCAACTGGGTGAAGTTAGGATTTGCAGAGTATTAACAATACTGTAAAAGTAAAGTTTTCATGCTCACTAGCCTCTAATGGATTACCTCAAATGTTTATTAAACTGGCTGCAAAAGCAATAGATTTACAGTAACCTTTCTTGTTAACAAAAGTATACAAGAAAGTGATGTCCTAACACTATGGTAGGAGACCTCATTGGTGCCCTTTACAAGGTTATAGAACAGTTTCCTTGTTCAACCTACTGACTAAAGTGCTTAAATCAGTGATCTACAAGTAAATTATGGACTACCTCACATTAAATCATTTAAAAGCCATTGCCCAACAAAGTTTCAGGAATGGCTACAGAGGAAGCACAGCCGTCTGTACTGTCTGTCAGTGACACCAAGAGGGATGTTATGAAGATAAAATATGGACAGCACTCTTCTTAGAGCTGCTCAAGACGTTTGATATAGTTCAGCAGTTTTTCGTGACCCTATGGTTTTAGCTTGTGTCTGTCTTATATCTCGTGGCTAATGAGCTGTCTGAAATACACACACTGAAATCAAATGGACTAATGGCCTGTCCAAGCCTTACTGTATAACAAGAGGGATACTCCAATGCTCTTCTTTCAATCTCTCCTATTTTCTGTGTTTGAAAATAACTTTGGTATCATAGTGTAAGCTCCACAGCAGAATGGGGGTCGGGGCTCAGAATGGAGAGATAATAAGTCAGCAAGAAAAGGAGAGAACTCAGTCATGGCAGTAGAACAAAAGGGTAACAACAGAAAGTCATACGGAACAAATGATCACTTGTTGTTAAAGCCATAATGGAAAACTGTAAAAAGGGGAAGAATTTAAGCATGGCATGGTCAGACTAGAAAAAAGCATTTGACACTATCACACATTCATGTATAAAAGAGTGCTTAAAAATGTATAAGATACATCCTACTCTGATCGATTACGTTACAGCAGCCATGAAGCAGTGATAATCCACTTTGCAGTTAAGCCATGATAAAGGACAAATTATTATTATTCCAGGGATAAAAATTCAAGAAGAGATATTCCCAGGTGACTCTGTCACTGCTGCTCTTTTGTCTTGCCTTTAATCCATTAAGCTGTCTACAAAATCAGGCTCACGTAGTGCCACAGCGAGTCTTCAGGATCAAAAATGTTCAAGTACCATTTTTAAATCACAAACATAACTCCAAAAGACAAGACACCAGTCTTGGTAAAGTTTTAGAAATGTCAGTATACTAAATAAAAACTTGAATTCCAGCACAAAATAAAATCATTAAGCACTTTCATCCTTAGACAGATTCGGACTTCATTAGAACTGTTTAATTGACTAAATTAACAGCTTATATAATAAAATTCAAATAAAACATCTGACATGCCCATTAACCTGCTTAAAGGAATGTATCAACCAGAGATACTAAGAGGTCATAATTAAAAACACTTTTAGTACATATTATTGCTCATTCACAGTAAAAGTCCAACTTTTAATACACAGTCAGATATAAATAACAAAACATGTAAAGAGTGTTGCTAAAAACTGTCATAAAATATATAACCAGTTCATAAATAAGTTTTGCAGCTCTAAACTTCAGTATTGGGGAAATAGATGTATATTAATTGAGTCTAGGAATTATGATAGCATTTAGCCTAAGCTGACACATCAGTTTTCTTTTCTCTAATTCTGTCTCCCAAGCACCCCTTGATGTTTTTTGGAACCGTTTCAAGTATGCCAAAGAGAAATTTAGTAAAAGAGGAGCAATTTATGGTGTTCTTGTATAGGGAATTATTAATATTTTTTTCTTAGAAATAGCATATATATATATATATATATATATATATATATATATATATATATATATATAGATATATAGATAGATAGAGAGAGATATATATATATATTCGAAATACTGAAATCCCAACTTTCAGTATTGTGAAATTATAATTCCGAAACACCAGAAGCACGAAATTCATAATACCGAAGTTCGGGGCTTCTGGTGTTGTGGTGTGTGACAGCATAGGTGTATGTACAGGTAAGTATGCATGAATGTGTTGGTTAGGGGCTTTAGTGTATGTCAGTGTGTGTTTTGGCTGTGTGTGTGTGCAAGGGGCTGTGAAATGTTTGTGTGTGAGTTACCTTTGTGTGTGTGATTGTGCGATTTTGGAGTTAGTATATATGAGTAGGGGGTGTGGGGGGGAGTAGCCCCCCACATGAGGGGTGCATGGGGGCTTGCCCCCCTGCTTGTCTGTAGTGTAGGATTGTTTGATTGTGAGGGGAGATTGTGTGTGTGTGTGTGTGTGTCTGTGTCTGTGTGTGGTGTATTTGCACTGTAGGTTCGCAATTTCAAATTTCGCGGTTATGGAGTTTTTGGTATTTAAAGGTTTCGGCTATAGAATTTCGATATACTGAAATTCAGGATTTCAGTATTTCAGGATTCTATAGTGAACCCATATATGGGTTCCATATATAATTTTGAAATACGACTTTCAGTATTGCGAAATTATAATACTAAAGCTCTGAAATTCTGAAACACCAGAAGGGCGAAATTCAAAATACCGAAGTTCGGATTTTCTGGTGTTGCAGTTTGTGAATGTATAGGTGTAGGTAAGTACGTATGAGTGTGTTGGTTAGGGGCTTTAGTGTATGTTAGTGTGTGTTTTGGCTGATGTGTGTGTGCAAGGGGTGTGAAATGTGGTGTGAGTTACCTTTGTGTGTGTGATTATGCGATCTCGGAGTTAGTATATATAAGTAGGGGGGGTGTGGGGGTGCAGCCCCCCACATGGAGGGTGCATGGGGGCTTGCCCCCCTGCTTGTCTGTAGTGTAGGGTTGTTTGTTTGATTGTGGGGGGAGATTGTGTGTATGTGTGTGTGGTGTATTTGCACTGTAGGTTTGCGATTTCAAATTTCACGGTTATGGGATTTTCGGTATTTAAAGGTTTCGGCTATAGAGGGCGACCACGGTGGTGCAGTGGTTCTCTGGTTCGATCCTCAGCTGGGGTGCCTTCCGTGCGGAGTCTGCATGTCCTCCCTGTGGTTGTGTGGGTTTCCTCCGGGTGCTCCGGTTTCCTCCCACATCCCAAAGACATGCTGTAGGTGGATTGGACACTCTAAATTGGCCCTAGGTATAAGTGTGTGCATGTGTGTGCCTTCCGTAGAAGGTTGGGCGCTGGGCTGGCAACTCGACACCGTAAAACTCCACTGCCAATCATGAGCAGATAGGTGATCCGCTGTGGCGACCCCTAACCGGGAAAAGCCAAAAGAAGAAGAAGAAAGGTTTCGGCTATAGAATTTCAATATACTGAAATTCGGGATTTCAGTATTTTGGGATTCTATAGTGAACCCATATATATATATATATATATATATATATATATATATATATATATATATATATAAAATATATGTATATATAAAATATATGTATATGCTTGTAGAATCTTTTACATAATTGTCTTTTGGTTTTCTATATGCACCAGTTTTTCAAAAGGATGGTCTTAATGACCCTAGAATATGTACCATAGGGAGCAACCATAGAGCTTGTAAATACATTCATGTTGGTTGTGTCGGTTGTGTCCTTAGATGTTTTAAGTTCACTGGCTCACTGATAGAACCCACCTAGTCAAAACAGGGGAAGCCACTTCAAGTAGTAGACCTGTAACAAGTGGTGTACCCCAAGGATCAGTCTTGGGGCCTCTGCTGTTTGGGATATACTTTTCAGAGGTGCAGGCCAAACCTAGTGGGCTATGGCTGACCAGGTTTGCAGATGACTGTAAGCTGAGTACTGTCATCAGTTCCCCTAGTGATGTGGACATCCTCCAAGTGAGTCTCACCCAAACAAATTACTGGTGCCAGAAACATGGCCTCAAACTGAATGCCAAAAAATGCATCATCATCATTCCTTTTGGGGAGAATGATGTCCCCACAAATTATCACATTGATAATAAGGCACTAAGCACACAATCAGTTGTGAGGGACTTAGGAACTCAGGTTGATAGCAAACTGACTTTTGACCACCATATTACCTCAGTTGTACAGAAAGCTTTCTAGATGGCCCACCTCATCAGTAAGGGTATCTCATCCAGGGACAAGGTGGTTATAACATCTCTGTATTCTTCCCTTATAAGACCGATTATTGAATACAATGCCCCTTTTGGCATGCACCTCACAAAGCACATGCAGCAGCTGGAGAGACCACAGAGATTCCTCACCCGGAGAATCCAGGGCCTCAAACATCTACCCTACACAGATAGGCTAAAAGCCTTGTCCCTCTACTCAGCCTCCTACAGACTCCTCAGAGGTGACCTCTGTCTGGCATACAAAGCAATCTCAGACCCTGCCCTGATGGGATTGCTGCATATCCGCAAGTCAAGCTCCACTTGAGCAACCCACATGCGAGACTTCAACCTAGTCTGTGACATGAATAGGACTTGTTGGCGAGACAGATTTGTGTCCCAGAGCCTCCCCCTTTTGTGGAATAGACTCCCTCTCCATGTAAAGCAGAGTACCTCATTAAACTTTTTTAAGTGCAACCTGGATAACTGGATGGGGAACAGAAAATACACCCCTGGGATTCCACCTATGTCCCTGCTGGACAGTGGCATAGGGTGCTGACTTGTTGGAACATGGGCTAAATTCTTGGCTAGGCTTGCCTAGTAATTCCTATGATTAACTGATTGGTCGTAGCCCAACAAAGGTTTGTATTTCTTGCCCCAACCACCTAAAACTTCTTTGACGACTCTTTCTAAAAGTTCCAAGGGGTATCCCCTTTTGTGGAACATTTTTTGTCAAAATATTCACTTCACTCTTAAATTTTCCTGTGTCAAAGCACATTCTGGAAACTCTGAGTTGTCCTTAGAAAATGTTCCTTTTTGTGTACCCCAGATGACAACTATTATATTCTAAATAACTGTTTAAAAATGTTGATTTCATAAAGATTTTAGAACCAAAGGGGCCATTCTCTGAATCTTTATAAATTGTTACATCTAAGTCATCAATTGTATTAACAGAGTGAGTATTCGTAAACCTAAGGAAAGAGGTTGTAGAATTAATGTAGAACAAAAATTCTTCTTTAACTGAATGCAAGTCCTTCCAAAGTATAAAGGTGTCATCCATATAGCAGATATGTCTTTGAAACTTGAATTGAGTATAAAAACCCTTTCCCAACTATACATAACAAGACTGGCATACATCGGGGAGCAGCTAGCACCCACAGCTACTCCTCATAAATGTCAAAAATGAAATGAAGTTATTGTGTATAATAGTATCCATCACTTCTATGATGAGATTGATTAATATATTATCCAAATTAGGAAGTTCCAGAACAGCAGCATAAAATAATTTTAAACCCTCCTCATGAGTTATGGATGTAAATAAGTTGACCACATCAGTTGTCGAAAAACTACAGTTAACAGTAAAAAAATCTTGTCTCACTAGTTAAGAAGTCCCACAAATCTCTTAATATATGTACAATGGCACGTAAAGAGTTCTTCAAAGTCTGGTAAGCAAATACCCCCAAGGGGTATATAATAGAGTTGTGAGCAGCTATCATTAATTGGTAAGTGGGGTTGACAATACTTTTGTGTAGCTTAGGTATACCAAATGCTAAAGGAATTGTGTAATTGTGTAAATAAAGGTGTTTGTTATGAAGAAAATCATGTAAATCTTCAGTAATAGCAATTTATATGAGGGAGTCATCCACGAAAAGTTCAATTTTTCTATAAGCTAAATGTATTTTATTCTTAGATACTAATTCATATTTGTCCTTGTCATGTAAAAGGTTGAATATTTGTCCAATGTATGCCATCTTATTAACAATAACAATACCTCCACCCTTATCTGGCTTCATAATTCTCTGTTTTGTCGTCCCTTAATGTGTTCATAAGGGTTCTTTCTTCTTTGGTAAGATGTTAGTATTCTATTTTGAGACTTAAGTAACAGAATTTTTTCAAAGGTAGCCACAGTAGGGTGGAGTGGTGAGTTGAACGTACTTTTTCTTTTTTTAACATGGCATACAGACCATTTGAAAGGGTATCTAATCTTGCCCCTTTATTTTTAAACATCACCTGAAAGTTGAACTTTCTAACATACAACTTGAGTTTGATCAGCGTGTCCGCTGTATCTGTCCTTGAGGAGGGAATAAACGTAAAACCTTTTTTAAAAAGCATTAAATAAGTTTTGTCAATCTTAAGATCAGTATAATTATAGATGTTAAAACCCTAACTACAGTGCTGTCATAGAGTCCTAATACACATTGCAGTTTCTGACTTTACAACCCTTACAATAGCATTCGCTATACAGTTGTGAAATTTTGATGCTATCAACTGTCTAACTTTCCAAGGCCAATATAAGTCAAAGGTACAATGAGCAGTTCAACAACACAAAGGCAGATATTCTAAGCACTAAAAGTTAGGTATGCACCCTGAGCATCAGACAAAGCTTTTGTATCTCTGAATCCAAAAGATAGAAAACAGGGATATGGCACAGTTATCACTTGCACAGGGTGTTGTGTGTAGGGGCAGGAAACCTAGGCTGAGACAAAGGTCAGCGAGTGTATGTGAGTGAGTAAGAAGGAGATGAAGGCAGACACTGGGAAAAAACAACAAATGGCCAGTGAGACAAAATGAGTAACTGTTGTGTATGTGTGTCTGTAGGGGTCCTCCAGGTGAAAATGGTGTGCGAGTGTCTGCATGAACACAGTCAAGGTTTGTGCTAGCTCTACATCTTGGTCTGTCAGGTGTGAGTCATGCAGGGCAGAAGTGGCAGTTCATCATTGTCATCCACGACCATGACAACTGGGTCTGCCAGGAGTTGCACTGGCACCTTCATACACTAGGTCCGATCCACTGGTGCTACCTGAACATGGCCAATGTCTGCTGGATGAGCTCCCTTCAGGGGGATGCCCAGGACCACAGCCCTATGGCCTGCCACATCTAGGTGTGGACAGCACACTCACTGATGGAGCAGCGGAAGTGCTGCCACTTTGGGAGTATGATCAGTCATGGCCACATTGGCCGACAGCAAATAATTTGACTGTCCTATGCCCATGAGGATGCCGCTCCCCTCCCAGCAGACGTTCCATCACACTGCTCATTCCATTACAGACACCCCTCTTTCTAACATGTCATTCATCCGATCCAGTGAATCAGCAACATAGTGGAGGCAGTCACGCATGTCAGACTGTGCCACATCTACAACCCTTAGCTTTTGTCTGGAGCACCTATGGGGATGTGCCCGTGCCTCTATGATGGTCCTAAACATAAATTGAATGTCATGTGAAGTGACACCTGCACTAGGTGGAGGAGGAACAACAGGCCACGTTTAAGCACCCCTATCAATCCTCCTGTGTGGCACCTCACCCACACGTTGGCTAATGCCAGACTCAGCAGGCACTGAAGCCACAGTAGCCACACTTCCCTGATCAATGTCCTCACCCTCCAACTGTCCAATATCTGTGGAATCACTAGACTGGGTAGGTGTAGGCCTATTGACTGTGTCCTATAGAAATGCAGGAGATGGCTGTATGTTGTCCTCAGTTGCAGATTCAACCTCTGCACCCCCCCAACTGTGCCTCACTTTGGCCACCATCATCAGCAGAGTCTGCTGATACATTGACATCAGGTGGCACAGGGCCCACACTCCCACTGTCATGATCACCTGTGATAAAAAGCAACAAACACAGGAATAAGTTAATACCTGCAGTACTATAGTGCAATATATGCTAACAAAGTAACAGTGCTGCCATTATAGACAGTATAGCAATACACACAACAGGCCTGAGATCAACATTACATATAACAAAATGTTTGCCTTACCATTGGCAGATGAGATACTCCTCTGTAGTCCAGACGGTCCTGGAAGAAGTTAAGCAAGATGTAAGGGCAACTTCATCACAATTAACAGTAACACAGGGGATAATACATTTGCCTCTTTATATGTGCATTAAGTTTAATGTCAACAAGAACTTGGCTGACAACTCCAACCTAAGCTTATAACTGTAGCAATCTTTAATCCTCCCTCAAAAAAAGTATGTGATACAGAACTAACTTTGTTCATTTCAGTTGTTTTACTAGACAACAGTATTCAACTGTTCAGATAACAAAGTCTACCTGGCAGCTCCTCCTGGGATGTGCTTGCTGTCTTGGCAGGTGGTGCGCCCACATCCAGTGCATGCTCTCCTGCACTCTCCTGGGAGTTGTCTGGTTCTCTTATATTGGCCAGGTACTGTTCACTGGGAGTTAAGGGGGTTTTCCTTGCAGGCCCTCCCCATAGCCATTTGGTCATGGCCCACTGCAGCTGCTCGCCTGTGTGCAGTAGTGATCATGTCAGTAGCCCTGTGGTGCACCTGTTCTTATGTTCTGCCATAGCCACCCATGGCATTCACATTTTGGACAATTTGCTACCATATTTGTATGCGGTGTACCATATCTCCCCATCCCCTTTCCAGGAGAAAAGCACCATATTGACAAAACCCATCTACAACTACTTGATTTTCACCATCAGTGAAGGGAAGATCTATGTGGATTGACACACCTGAGTAGCATACTTGTAGGTGTCTTAAAAAACAACAGCAGTATAATACACATAAGTATCACATAACTACAAAATAACTGTTTCCAGATAAAACAGAAAAGGTAGCAAGTAAATATTACCACTGGACAGGCAGGATGCAAAACAAGAGAGTAACAACAGCAACATATCCTTGTTTGTGCCATAACAGTAGCTCACCTTTGCTCACCCCCCCCCCCAACAAAAGAACAGGCAAGTGACCCATTTTGCTAACAAAACATCTTTGAAATGTTAAGAATGCTATCAAAGAACCAGTCCCTGAAACATTTGTACTTATCATACAGCTCCCCGTAAAAGAACAGGCAAATGACCCATTTTGCTAACAAAACATGTTTGAAATGCTAAAAGTACAGTCAAAGGACCTGTCCCTGAAACTTTTGTACATATTCATCACACAGCCTTCCATTTTCATGTATTGTCAATCATGTGTACCTCTGAAATGGCTTGACAAACATGCCCATGCCATCAATACACTTCTAACTAATGCATACAGATAAAAGTGCAAAAGCCTTTGCTTCACATTATTCTTAAATACATTCCAGCATATGCAGTATTTAGGTGACAAAATGGGAGCATGCCTGCTGAAGTTCTGTACTCCTCTGTACAGAAATATCCTGAAGAAAAAGCATTTTTGCAGTCTTCCGAACATATACAACTCTTCTCAACATCAGTTTCTTTAGCTACATGTTTGCCTTTTTAGAATGGTGCAAATTATTAATGGATTGCATCAGTCTTTGTGTATCCTAGGTGACAGTTACAGTGTAAGGAGCTGAATTGCAAGCTAATCAACCAATCCAAACACAGTGGAGCTATTCAACAAGCTATAAAGCATCCATGTAGACTCCATGCTGTTGTTTCCTACAGATGCCAAAACTTTTGGAGTACAGACACAGAAAGTCTACACAGATAGAATGTTAGGGGCTGCTGCTGCTTTAATCCATCTGTAAGTGCGAGGGGTGGAAGCCAATACTGCTACTGCTGCCAATAGGCCTAGGCTGAGAAGGAGAAGAGTTTTCAGGCCATATTTAACTTATCACAACCTACATGATGTGGAAATTGTAGAGCACTACAGGGTGGACAGGGACACACTACAGGAACTCTGCAACCTCTGCTGCCCTCAACTCAGAGCCAGAGCCAACCGAGGGGAACCCATCACACTGGAAAGTAAGGTATGCATAGCCTTTATAATTTTAGCTACAGGTACCTTTTAGAGACCAACAGGGGGTGGAGCATAGCATCTTCCACCAATTCCCAGATGCTGTAATCCAACATGCCAGTGAGCACATATATTTTCCCCATAGCTCTGAGGAGAGGGCCAGAAATATGCAACAGTTCCACCTGGTAGTGCACTACCCTGAAGTACTGGGTGTCATAGATTGCACACCACCTGGGGAATAGGGTAGGCTCTACATGAATAGAAAGAGCTACTACTCCATCAGCTGCCAAGTTGTGTGTAATGCCAAGGGAATTATCTTGAAAGTGTGTACTGGCAACCCTGGCAGTTACCACTACTCACATGTCTGACACACCACTCAACTGTACCAGATGTTTGCTGGAGGGATATTCCACAGCGTCATTTAGTGGGGGATGTAGGCTGTGCACTGGAACCATGGCTGATGACACCCATTAGAAATGAACACCATAATGAGACAGACGCAAAAAAAAACAGAAATGTAATAGAGCATGTGTTTGGGCTGCTGAAGTCATGGTTCCAGTGCCTAGATACAGCTGGGGAAGCTCTGCAGTACAATCCACAGACATGTACAGAAATCATTACAGTATGTGCCGTGCTACACAACATAATCCTGAGGAAACAGCTGCAGCAGGATCAGCAAGGGGAAGGAACACACATCCCACCCCTAATGGCAAGATCACCACAGTCACATGCAGATGAAGAGTCAAAGGGGGAACCACCAGATGGGTGTAGGAAGACATAGGTGTGCTCAGTATGCCCTTGCATTGGCTAAGAGCCAACTACTCACTCACCACGTAGGGGCCTAAAACCTTCCTGCTACTCACATACATATAGTACCATTGATGCCAGGCAACTCACAATACCTTTATCTCCCCATGTATTGGCTGTGTACTGTTTGCATCAGACAGAGTCAGCTCTGAATTAACACTGTGGCAACTTCTGCATTTACAAGGTAAGTCCTGAATCTGGAATGTATTGTTTAATAATATTATGGCATATCCTTGTATTTCATTACTTGGTACAGTAAGCAAGTAAAAGGTGGGTGATGTGTACAGAAATTACCTTAACATGTAGCACCAGAGCCTTACCTAGTCACATAGTCATACCTCTCAAAAAGTACTGATGATCACTACATGCCTTCAATTTAGCACCATCCAGTTGTACTGGAAAATCATTAAAGAGAGAAGTTAGAAAGTAATGCTACACATTGCAGTTTCTGACTTCACAAGCCATCACAATATCAAACAGGTGAGATGCCTGCAGCATATGCTTGTCTGTGCCATAGCAGTAACTTACTTTGCTACCCTCCCAAAAGAACAGTCCATTCTTGTTTGTATCATAACTCTTTGCTTGTCCCAAAAGAACAGTCTGTGCTTGTTTGTGCCATAAAAGTAAATCAGCTTTGCTCCCCTCCCCCAGAAGAGCATTGTATGATTGTTTGTGCTATCCAATATGTCCTTCAGTTGTTGGCAACTGCATATCATATTATTCCTAGTTCATATCCTCACACACTTTAAGGCCAGTGATATAGAATGGCTTACACACTGCATGTGTCAGACCACTGATCAGATAACTGATGAATGATCAAGAAACACAAAAAGGTAAGACAGAGCTGTATATTTGCAAGCAATAATTATAACAGGTTGTGTGATCACTAAGTGCACTATCCCCAAATATAATACATTTAATAAATGTACAAATAACAGTTTATGGTTTGATATCAGTGTACATTCTGTTGCAGTTGGTTGTGTGAACAATTACTTTAGTTCTTTGCTGCCAAAGCTGTTTGTGTGACACAGAGGGATAAGGCACCCATCCTGTTTTCTGAAGGTACATTGGAGTGAGAGTTGAAATCTAGACCTATGTAGAAATATCTCATGTGTACTAACATTTTCTGCTATGTATGTCATAGATTGCTTTTCCTCATTTCAAGCATTTCTCCTTTTTTACTGTATAAGTAATCCATCCAGAAAGTAGACAGCCAAAAATACAAACTGCATACAGTCAGTCAATGCTATTGCCTGTGGCAGCAGGTACAAGTGTAGGGCTGGAATACAGATGGTCCTGGGTTCTAGTACAGCGTGTACAACCTTTGTTTTACTGTTGTGATATTGAAGTTTATAGGAAAGAACTGAAACATGAACAGCTGTTCAACTCTCGTGTGACAACAGGTGTTAGTGTAGGACTGTCATGCATATGGTCCTGGCTTCAAATGCAGCATATTTCATACACTTTTACTGTTCCACTTCCCATTATAGTCACTCTCACTTATAACACTTGACATAATGTAGCTGATATTAATTATATGTATGATGGCTGTGTCAGTTATTTATTTATCTATTTATTATCACATTGAATGACACTGGGTATACTGTGTACTATGTTCCTGTAAGGTTATTTCTCCTCTCTGGACTGTTGTGAAATTCACATTTCTCAAACACAGATACACAG
Organism: Protopterus annectens; assembly: GCF_019279795.1. NCBI lineage: Eukaryota > Metazoa > Chordata > Ceratodontiformes > Protopteridae > Protopterus > Protopterus annectens. The sequence continues at coordinate 105,696,061 of NC_056732.1, read as the reverse complement.
TTGCCTGTACATCAAATAACCTTGAAATTGCATTGCCTGCCACTGTTGAGTACCACTTACTATCGCGTACTGTGTTTGCACAATGGTGCATTTGTGCAACATTTTCATACAGTGTCCACATTCCCAGTAAATGCAATAACTGGAACTGGTGGAAAACCATCATTCTCCGTTGCTCTTGATCCATGATAGACATGGCAGGCATTCGTAAAGGGGGTGTGAGATTTAGGGCTCAGAGATGGGGTGTCCAGGAGTCCAGGATTTTTGTTGGACTCCTAGTGAAACACCAAACTGCAAAGTTGCTGCAGAGGAACTATTCTGGGCACCAGTTTAAGAGGTATGGGATAGTTTGGCCCGGGCTGTGACCAGTGCCACTGGTATCCCCCACAGTGGTGAACAATGTAGGCAGCACTACAACCTACAACAACCTCTGGAGGACAAAGAGCAGTACTCTTGATGCTTAGATCAAAGAATTTAGTACAGAGGCCATCCCACACATGTGTATATTAACTACAGAGAGTACTTGGAAGGCTTAAAAGATGAATATAGGCAAGGCTGGTATTCATAATGGTACTCTGCTCTGTTCCATTTTTGTTTCCACAGATATCATGGAGAGACAAAGTGCAATGTTAAGACCCATGCCACTAGATTAATGAGGATGAGAGGGGTATGTAGTATGTGTACAGCAGAAGAGTAGTGTTATTTTAACATTAAAAGTTAAAAATAACTGTACTTTTTGAATAACCCTGTGTCTTAGCTGCCACACATATTGCTGTCAGGTTTCCCTAAAAGCTTCCCACCATACAAATGCTTTTAGTTCAATGTAGAACAGAAGTTGCTGTTAAAAAAGAGATAATTAGTAGGGCATATAAATTGCACAGCAATTATAGGAATCAGTAACAGGAGGTTAGAAAAGATTGGGAAGGGATTGGATAAGTAATTCATAAGGAAACAATGGGAGGACATATACATGGCTTCCAAATATGCAGCAAAGTCTAGATTTAGGAATTTGCTTGGAAGTGTTTGCATAGGTATTTTTATACCCCAAGCAGACTCTAAAGAATTTTTCCTTAGGTAGATGGCAAGTATTGGACGTGAGATGGGGTACAAAAAGGTAACAGGGAAACATGTTTTGGGAGTGTAATGAGTTGGCAGACTTTAAACATTTCCTGCAGAATACGTTTCCAGAAATTTTGGATGAGCAAATGTGTGTAATTAAGGACATTATTTTTTTTTGAGCTGGGATACATGATTTGAAATGCTTACACATAGTAAGGTATTATCAAGTTTTATTCTGGTGGCTGCCAAAAAAAAACAATTACTAAAAAAGGGAAATCAAAGTCTAAACCAGCTGTCTATGAAGTATTGAATATTGTAACAGAGATAAAAGAACTGGAAGTGGGATCTTTAGAAAGGGTAAGAAAAATAATAGAAACAAATGGAAATGGTGGAAAGACATCTAGAATAATGTTTTGGAGGAGAACTGAGGTTTAAGGGAAAGCAGAAATTGATCAGTTTATGTAATGTTGGATTGATAATTGTACAAGAGAATGTATAAGATGTTTAATGTTTGTAACTGGGAACATGTTAATACAATTTGTTTTCTTTTATATAAATGTATCTTTATCTGTGTTTTAAGTGATATTCAATAAAAGTGTTAAAAAACGTTTCCCACTATGTAAAAGCAGATACTGAATGTACAGGTTTGACTCAGATAGACTCTTCAACCTCCTGTTCATTGAATTGTTTTGATATTATATCCTACATGAGTTGGGAAAGGATGCATAAATCAGGCAAAAATCCTAAATACACTGCATGATGATCAGATTATATATCCCTTTGAATAATGAATTTGAAATAAGCCAAAGGTACAGCCTACTTTGAGACTGTCCAAAGGGTCACACCAAAATGAATCCTAAGTGTGAATTATTAACTAATTGCCATTCATCACATATGCCCACCTTATTTCTCCCTTCATCACCTTTTTGTGACTTAACATGTCTCAGCAGAATTGGTAATTACAGTTAAGTTCCTTCCTAACAGTATGGGATAATCCCCTGTATTAAATAACTCAGTCCTGCTAAAAAGAGTGGCAAAAAGGACAGACATTCCTCTTTAGGGCGATACATAGCAAAGTACTAAAGGGCCACCCACAGTCAACATAGCCCTTCAACCTGTTTTATCTCATAAGTGGAACATGCTTCCTAGTTTAACTTAAGATTGTTGTAGATAGCTGTTCCCCTCATGGAATATCTTGATCGACTGCACAAAACTGGATTCCCCGATACACCAAACACTTATTATCAATTATTTCTTAACTAGTTTAAGTTACATTATAAAAATAATGTCAGGATGTAAAGCAGGCCTCCTTGTCCTGGCATTTAATATAATATTATTTAAGGAACATTGTTATGATTTGTACAGGACTTCCTATTGAAATGTTGAGACTTGCATTGCCGAGTCATGACAAGCTGAACAAAAAACACCAAAAATGCAGGAGAAGAGTTAATATCCCATATTACTCTTCTCCTTTAAATTTATTTGGGGGGATAAGCCCCACTCCACCCCAAAACGTATATACATACCAAATATGAGTTCACCATATCTAGGAGAAAATGGAATATTCTAAGTAATGTCAGTCTATGACTCAGTACATGTAACTCCAGATTTTCAGCCTTTTGGTCTCTACATTGTGGGACTGAGCATTTAGACTCCCCAGTATTTCAAATGGTTACCATTATACAGAAAATAACAACACAACACAGTAAATAACAACACAATACAATAATTAACCACAGTCAGCAACTGCACAAGTTATGGTAGAACAGATGTGCAGTCAGCAGTGATTAATCACCAATCCAGTATGCCCAGAGACAACTGTGAGTGCATCTGGGTGTAATTGGCTGAAACTCATTCAGGTTTTCTCCTGGAATAATCTTCATTTTCTTTGTCTTCCTCAAAGCCAGGCCCCTCTTCAGCTTGAGGCTGACTAAAGTCTGATACACAAGTTTTAATTTAGACTTGCCTTCAGAAGTTTGGAGGTGGGCATCTTCTCAGTTTCTATACCATCCTTGCCTGTACTGGTCATCTTATACAAGCACAGCAAAGCATTAGATGTTGATATATCAGACAGTTGTTGGATGGCTATCTGTTTTTCTTGGTGGTCTCTCAGGGATGCCCCACTACTGAGAACACTGGCTACCAGCGTCTACTTCCCCTTACAGATCATGATAGTGGGGTCTATATTAGATGAACGAAAGTTCATCTTAGCGAACGCTCACATGAGCGAATATTGCGGTACTCGAAACCACAATTGCGAGATTGTGGTACAGTGAAGATGGGAATATTTGCCCTTTCTTCACTGTAGTGCGATCTAGGACTTGGAATATATATTTAGGGGGTGTTGGGGGGGCACAGCCCCCCACAATTGCAGTTTTGAGTATCAGGATATTCACTCATATGAGCGTTCACTAAGATGAACTTTCATTCATCTAATATAGACCCTGATAGTGGTGTCAAAGAAGAGGACTATGCAGCAGACTTCCCCATCCAGGTAGGAATTCTTTATTGGTTGTAAGCCTTGGTAGGTGAATCCTTTGCCTTAGAAGTCCCAGTCTGTTGTACATTCAGAAAAGAGTTAGAGATTTCCTCTACATTAATCATTTCTTGTAAAAACATTAAAACTGCCTCAGGATACTGAAACATATGGTTCTTCAATTGCTACTTAAGTGTCAAGGTCACTGGGTATTTAATAAGTGTAAAGATATTATTTTTGAAGCATAAAACCATTATAATGATGAACCCCCTCTTCTGATCCATGGCCTCCTGAGAACAATCCTGAAATTATTTTATTTTATGACCCTCCAGAGTAAATTCTGCTTCCCTGGTTCATTCTAAGAGTTCCTCTGTATTAGCATAGTTAAGCACTTTAAAGATGATCTGTCAAAGATGGCTGACCATCCTTGGGAGGGCACTCTAATAAACAATATTGTCGTTCTGTGAGTACTTCATGCTGCAGACCCAGTGCCTTTGGTAAAATATGTGAAAGTATTGAGTTAGGTTCTTTGTCTCACTATTTTCTGGCAGGCCAGCCAGTCTTAAATGTCTTAAATTATTGTGCATCTGCTTATTCTGTAACTCATGTATTTTATGTTGTAGCTGATTTATGGATAAATTGTACTCAACGCAGGGTGAAAATGAACTCTTGTATTTGCTTGGAGTCTATTATCACTGTTGACTCTAAATAATTACTTTCATAGCTAAATAACTGAATATCCTTACTGTTTTTACTCATGATAACTTTTAAGTTCCTTGGTTTTTACAAGCACCTGATTGAGTCTGTTAGTGCATCTAGCTTAGATTCCAGTGCATCTGAAAGGGAAGTGGAGTGTTAAATGAAAAAAAAAACAGGTTTAGTACTTTTTAGTTAAGTCTGGAACAAAAGTTGCTGTTAAAAAATAATTTGTAGAGCATATAAAATATTGCATGATAACTATAAAAATCAATCAAATTTAGTTAGAAAATATTAAGAAGAGAGAATTGAAAGACAATGTATTAACGAACAATGGAAGGACATCTGTACAGCCCTAAGTATGAAACGAAATCCAGGAGGTTTAGGATTTTTGCTTAGCAGTATTTGGATCGGTGTTTTTATATCCCAAGCAAACTTAGGAGAATGTGTCCTCTGGTTGATTTACAAAAAGAGCTCTGATGGGAAAGGACAAAGTAATTGAGAACATGTTTTTTGTAATGTAACAAACTGATGGAATAAAAATCTCTACAGAATACTTTTCAAAAATGTTGGTGGAGCAAATGATTGTGACTAAGGAAATCATTTTTTGAGCTGAGATCTAGGATCTCAGTTGCTCAGACGTATTAAATCCTTACTAAAGTTAACGTTGTTGGCTGCTAAAAAGCAATTACTAGAAAACTGAAATCAAAATATATGCCACGATAACTTAAAACAGAAGGAACACACTACTTAGAAATAAATGAAGTTAGTGAGAACAGTATATACCCGCGGTGGTGGTGCTGCAGTAGCGTTGTCGCCTCACAGTAAGACGCTGTCCGGTTCGATTCTCAGCTAGAGCGTCTTCTGCGTGGAGACATGCGTGAATGGGCGTACCTTCGTTGAAGGTTGTGCATCAGGGCTGGTAACTCGGCACGTAAAAATCGACTACCAATCATTAGCGGACCGGAGTTTCCGCTGTGGCGACCCCTAACGCCGAAAGAAACACCACCACAGTGAGAACAGTATATCCAGGGGTGGAATTTAAGGGAAGGCAGGAATTGAGCAATACCTAATGTTGACATAAATTGTTAAAATGTATACAGCATGACAATAACAAAGGAAATGTTGGTATGGTTTGATGTTCATCATATTGATCACTGCTGCAGTAGCCTTATATGGGTTATATTCTGCCAAGGATATAACAACTGATTGGTTTCCAAAGCTTCAAGTCACCTTCCACATGCCCAAACTGTCCAGCAGCTTGATCTGAGCTGACTAAAAGACAAGTTTGGGTGCATATCCCACCAGTGCTTTCCTGATGATGATGAGCATGCTCCTCTGAGACTTGCAAGGATCAACGGTTAAATTGTGCTTTCTTTCTTAGCTGGGCAGATAAATTCCCTTTGGAGAAAAAAACTTTCTATTTTCTTATTTTTTTTTTACTGATTTGTTGCTTTCCTCTTCAGGAAAGTTATTTTAAAGCTAGGAGTGCTGTGTTTTAACAAATTGCTTCCAGACTGCAATGTACTTTTAAATAGAACACTCATTTTTTTTTTCTGTTGTGAGGTTACTATCATGTTTGAAAGTGATTTTACTGTGGGTTTTTTTCCTGTCAAAAAGTAACTTTTGTGGACTGGTAGATTTACTGGCATTTGTTGCTTGTTTTCTGCAGAATAGAGGCATCATTTTATGCTTGACCATGAAACTGATTGTCAGTCCCATGGTTGATTCTTCTTCCAGCCAAAAAAGAAAAAGTTATGCAAACAGCCTTTGCCACCACAGCAGGCTAGCAATTTGCCTCAGCTGCAGGTAAGTGACTCTGCTGTGGCCATTTTTTGCACTTCAGGCCACTCATCTTTTACTCTGGATCCCTTTGATGTATCACCTACAGCCACTCTGGACCAGGGGTTAGAAAGATCATCTGCAGCTGTTGGAGTCCCCTTAGTGGGCAAAGGACAGCCACTCTTGTTGGTCCTGGGAAGGAGAACAGGTAATGTTTCTCTGCTGTGTCAGAATGCTGTGCCCATCCCTGGGGAAGCAGTGGCTGCCATTAGTAATATGGTTGGCCCCAGTTTTCCTGTCAAAAAGAGACAGAAAACCAAGCATGTATCTACTCCTCCTCCTCAAATTTCTTTGACTAGGAGTAGTTTACTGGAACTGGCTCAGGGTTTGATCCAGGCTATTGATCCTTCTTTTAGAGTAGTTTCCAGTAAAAGAAAGAGGGATGCCGCATTTCCTGAAGAGATTCAAAATACTAAATCTAGCAGGAAGATGCATAGAAGAATTCAGTGTTTTGTCCTCAGATTTCCGATTCAGACTCAGAGGGGATCTCACTTTATGATTCTTTCTGTGGGGGTTCTTTTTCTGTCAGACTATTGCTAGAATATCCCAGTGTTTTCCATGGGAGAACACTGAGGTTTATCAGTCCCTCAGAAAATACTAAGTTGTTACAGAAGGATTTTTAGGACCTACATCCATTCCCCCTGTCCTGTCTGCCTAGAGGATGTGTGTCCTACTGCCTGCAATTATTTTCCTGATATTCAGCTAGCTGTCCGTAGCCTTAGTTGATGCCTCTGCTGTCAAGCACTTAGTTATTTCCAATGTTACTCTTTCTAATATGGATAGGAAAATTGTTGATAAGTATGGGGAAAAGTGTATACTTCTGCAATTTTGTATTTCAGACTTTTAAATTGTCAGGCTCATATGTTAAACTTTATTGTGCTATATTATGAAAGTATGAAGAATGGTTTATCTGCAGTTTCTCCTTGTGAAGAAAACTTTGCTTTAAATAACATATTTTTTTCTATTGTACAGGTCAGTACTCCTTGTCTGCAGTGTGTCTATGACTCTGTTGATCCTTCTTCCAGGGCTGTGACTGCTGGTACTGTTTAAAGAGGTTTGCATGGCTGCATTCTCAAAACCTCCCAGATGATGCAAAAATGAGACTGTAAAATCTCCCTTGAATAGGGATTTAGTGTTTGGCCCTTCTGCTGCAGAGGTAATCAAAAGGTGTGACGAAACGGGCACCCTGATCCAGGGAATCTGTATGATTTTCCAGACCTCCTTTTACAAATTGTCCAAGGTGTTTTCTTCCTCCTCATCCAATTTCAGCAAAAAACACTATATTTTCAGATCCCAGTACTGGGGTTTGTCAGAAGAGAAGTCAGTTGGTGGAAATAACAGATATCCTTAAATCAAGGCCTACCCTTCTTCCCTGCTCCAAAGCCATCAGGCACCACAGATGCTTGCAGTTTGCTTGGGGAGCAGTTTCAGAAGAGATAAAAGTACAGGGGTTATGGGACACCAAGGAAAGATACAAGCACATAAATATCAAGGGAATGCTTTCCCTGATCAAGGCACTCAATTCTCTGAACCATCTTTGGTTCCCAGGACCTCGTCAAGTGGTTACAGACAATATCACAGTGATGTGGTACATCAACAAACAAGGGGAAACAGTTTATACTCCCTTTGCTGACTAACCATGTTAGCTTGGGATTTAGCTTCAGTACGCAGTCTTAATCTACAGCCATACTGCATTTCATCTGAGTAAAATTGTGTGGCAGACAAGCTGAGCAGGACCTCGGCAGACTGTCTTGATTGGAAACTAGATCTGGGGGTCTTCCAAGATTTGATCCATCTGTATAGTGTTACTCAAGTAGACCTCTTTGCCTACTCTCTGAACAATCAACTGGAAAAATTCTGTTGCAGGACACTATGTAAGAATGCCTGAAAAACAGATGCCTTTTCTTTTCTTTAGACAGGAATGTTCCTGCATGCCCTTCCACCTTTCCCACTAATATCCAGGGTAGTACTGCAGATTCAAAAGGAATGCCCAAAGATCATTGTAGTGACTCCCTTCTGGCCAAGGAAACTATGATTCTCCCTTCTTTTGGAAATGGCCAGGGGCAATAAGATCTTTCACAGAATGGATTTACTCACACAAGAACAGGGGTGTTTGATACAACCTGACATCAATCATCTTCATTTGACAGCCTGGATAACAGGGTCTTAATTCCTTTCATACACATGTTTTCTGAAGATGTGCAGCAAGTACAAGTGGAGACGAGAAAGCCTGCTTCTAGAAATGCATATATTAGCAAATGGAAAAGGTTTTATTGTTGGTACCAACAACATAATCAGCACTCATTCAATATTTGTGCGAGTTGCTATCCTGTGGCCTTTCTTATTCCTCTAACAAGGTTCATTTATTTACAAGAAAGCACCACAGAGGCTCGGAGTACCTCGAAACTGCAACTTTAATAAAACACGATAACGTGAAGCGCTTTTTGTCCGGTAGCTTCACCGGACTTCATCAGGCAACTCTTCCAACAAATTCACTGTATTAAAGCACTCCATTCTAATTGTTTAATTAATTGATCAGCTGCACCCAATCAAAACCTATTAACATTACTAGCTACTAAACGTCATAAACATATACACTGTAGTCTAAAATACTAAACAGTCCTACACTAATAATTTTCATTTTACTTTGAATCGTGTTAAAATAAATTAAATTTTTAAATAAAACTACCCTTCTTACAAATCCTTTTCTAAACATTACCTATACTAAAACATAATAATATTGTACAAAACATTACTACCATTTATAAAATTTACCATATTCACCTTGTTTTCAAATACTGTACATATATATATATATAAAAAACTGCACATGTGTAAAAACTACACATTTATGAAAAAGGAAAGGTGAAAATTTTAGCGGGATTAACCACACACCAAAAATTCATTGCTAACAACAGTTTCTCCTTTTATCTTGTAAGACTTAACTTCAGTATACTTGGTTCATTTATTTGCCATTTTAGCATGTCTGCCCATGAATCCTCCTCTTTCAAGAGAGTGGCATGTCAAAATTTCAAGGAAGTTACAATTCAAAATGTTCTTGAAAGGGGTTTTGCATATGAGGCCTCCAAGTAAACTTGTGGCCCCTCCTTGGGATCTTAATTTTGTATTAGAGAAACTAATACTTGCTCCATTTGAACCTGCTAATCTGGCTGACTTGAGGTTTTTAACATGGAAAACATTTTTAATGATTGCACTGACTGCTGCAAGAAGGCTATCTGAGTTGCAGGCTCTTATGATGAATCACCCTTACCTTCTTTCTACAAAGACAGGGTTTCTTTGAGAACTTATCCTTCTTTTATGTCTAAAGTGGTGTCCAAGTTTATTTTAAGCTAAGCTATACATCTCCCATACCTTCGATGTCCTCAGACAGATCAGGTACTATCTCAACAGAACTATATATTTTGGATTATTGGAGCAATTGTTCATTTCTTGTGAAGGTAAGAAGAAGGGACAAGTGGTGTCAAAACAGACAATTTCCAGATGGTTGTCTAAGGCTATTACATTTTGTTATACTCACCATGACAAATCTGTTCCAGGCAGGGTCAAGACCCACTCTACAAGGACCTTGGCTTCTTCTGTGACTTTTTTTGGAAATAGCTGGATTCCAGAAGTATTCTAGGAGATGCTACTTGGTTCTCTCTAAATACTTTTACAAAGCACTATAAGCTCGATTTCCTCTGAGGTCTAGATCATGCTTTGCTAGGACTATCTCCTTCCACCTCCCAAATATAGTTAGCTATGGTAATTAACCCATCCAACTAAGGCTACTACAGCAGTGATGAAAATGATGAACATGGTACAGCTGTGTAAGCTGAACTTACCATAACAGTTTATGTTCAGATGATCATTACTGCAGTAGCCGCTCCCTCCACCACCTTTGTTTTTTGGTGTGTTATTTATGCCAGGGTGTGGACATTTATTTATTTTTTATTCCTAGCCTTATCCTTTCAGAGTTTAGCCTCCCTCTCTTTGCTAGCAGGAAAGCTGTGAAGGACTTTGTGCCTAAATTTGTTTTTCAGTCAACTCGACTTGAGCTGTTTGACAGTTTGGGAATGTGGAAGGTGCTCTGAAGCTTTGAAAGCTGGATGGCTGTTATATCCTTGGTGGGGTATAACACACACAGCTAAGGCTACTGCATCAGTGGTCATTTGAACATCTACTGTTATAGTAAGTTCAGCTTACACAACTTTACTTTTTCAGTTTTATTACTATATATGTACCTATGTCACTTAATAAAAATGCCATGTTTAATAAAGATGTTTGGATTCCAAGGCCTCTAGTGCTGGGATGCCATAGAGATTCAACTGATAGTTATATGGAGTTTCAGCCAGCCAGTTTTTTTGTGCCATTGGCAGTCATGTTTGGATATTCCTTCAGTTCAGCCACATCCCAGATGCCAATGCAAGATGTCTACTCAGAGGAGAAAATGGATTATATCCATTCAAACTTACTTTGTTCACACTCATGCCTCAAAGATTTGAGTTGAAGCTGCCATCATATTCTCAGTGCCACCCTCCCATCTAAGTTTTGAGTTCATCTGTTTCAGACATAGTTTTGAAGATATTTAGAAAACTGACTTAGGTCTGACAGATGGCGTTTGGGTTACTGCAAGTTGTGTTTCATGTTTGAATATCTGTTGCTGCTGATGAGATGTAGCAGAAAGGTAAACCATTTGTGCACTGACTGCACTGATTTTAGTGGACATGACAAACTTGAACAAATGTGATTCAGGTTTTGTAAGGCATAGATGCTGTTTCTGTGTAGTAAAAAAAAACACTCATGTCATAAGTGTGGTAGTCTGAGTTTGCTGGGTGGTTGTGATACTTTTGGAGGTTTTATAATGGTAGATATCAAACAACAAGAATATGTTAATTATGGTTCAGTTTAGAAGAAATAATAAAAATATGATAACAGCACTGTGTGGGAGGGCTGTGACTGGTTATTTTTGTCCTGTATATGAAAATGTACCTAGAAGTTAAAAAATGTATAGAAAAAGCTGGAATGAAGCAGTTTGTGGTAGTTGAAAAGTGTTTCAAATGCATTTAAAGATTGAAGAGCAAAAGATGAAAAACTAGAAGGGTAATGAAAAGACAAGTAAAAAGGGTGCAGTAAGAAATGATGTGGTGAAAAGAATAATCTTTTAATTAAAAAAAAACAGTAGTAGTCTTTTTTTACCTAAGTCTACTCTGTAGCCTTTTTAGCTGTAGACAAAACATATCTTAATGGTTCATTTGTGGGACTGATTGTAGTGCATTTGTAGTCTTGTAAGTAGCTGTTAGACTGCACTTGTATACAGCATTTCTGAATGGATAAACTAATGCTTATTTATTGGATTGTTATGTAACATAACTTTCAGATAGCTGACCACTGAAATTTTAGGTGTTTTATGAATTAAATTAAAGTAAAATGTCCAGAAGGTCCTCTGTAACAGACAGAGAGGAGGCAGCTCCCCATTGTTTTTAATGAAATATGTATGTTCTCTATTTAACTGCCCATATTCCATAATGTAAGCTATGATAAGAAATGTGCAGATTCCTGTGAAATCTTTTAGACTGGTTCATTTTCATGTCATTTATGCATTATTACATGGTGTCATATTTGACCCACACTGTACCACAGTAGAGTTTTATTTTACGTAGTTGCAAATATATTGCTGTACTAAAAAACAAACAGGATGCCCCGTATCACAATTCATTGTTCCAGAGAAGAAAACACAGGATGAGATTAAAATGAATTATGCAGTATGAATTAGAAATGTGCTAGTCACAAGCACTGATACTGGGAATTCATTTCAGAAGAGGACATTATTTTATAATTTATTGTCTATTGAACTTGGTTCTATCAGTTAAATCTGCCTTCCATGCATAGCACACCATTCATTTCTTTATGCATTAACTGAAGAATACAAACCCTTGGTAATATAAAACTGTGGGTGTTATAATTCAGAATAATAGGACCATTTTTATTGCTTTTACAATAGCTATTTGCTAGCAGCATGCTGTCTATTGAAATTTACTTACTATATAGATTTAAACTATTTTCCATCATTTGTGTATTTTAATTTATTTTTCAGTGAAATAAAAAGACAAAACACTCTGTCTACAGTGAAGCAAAATCATTAGCAATATATTAGGAAAGTTAACACAAAATGCTGTTTTTGTTATATAGTAGCGTTCATTTACTTCATTGTTTATCCTACATTAATCTCATTCTTATTTTATACCAAAATTGCATTGCATATTATTCTGAAACTTCACTTAAGGAATAGCTGTAAATGAAAAGAAAATGTTTCTCTTGCTGAGCAGCCTGTTGTTTGCTTTACTGTCTGCTTTTCAGTACTTTTCATTGAGAAGCATTTAATGGCTTTGCCTTCGAGTACAGCATTAACCCACTTGATGTCATTTCTTAATGAATGTGTTCTACTTTTGGAAGGGAGTAACTGCATCATTGATGCTTGCAATTCCTTCCTTTCCCATTTATCTTCAACAAGATTGGTATATCCTGACACTGGGATTTGGTGGTAACATAGCATGTATGATACACTTGACTAGAAGTTATAGACACGCATGTATTATTTCAGCTAGGAATTCAAAACACGCTATGACCACTAAAGAAATAATAAAGTTCTCTATGTAGAAAACCCACAAATTAATATTGCTGTTTAAACTGGATGTTATTATCAGGATTCTCACACCAAAGGTAAAGCTGCTCCCAGTTGTTGTTTTGTAGATTCTGCCTCTGTACATTTAACACAAAGACTATTCTCCAGATAGTTGGCTGATTAAGTTGATTCAGGATTATGCATTCTTGAATTAACAGATTTGCACTTTCCATAAGTGTTGATATAAAAGAAAAACCTCTAAATGGTTAAGTGATTTAATCTTTCTTCTGAGATCCACAGATTGGTCCACCTCTGAAATGTATCTGTTGTATTAAGGAATATGCATACCTCCTCCTCATAAATGTTGTAATGCCATATGTGAAGATAGGTAAAGGCTGCCAGTCCTTGTGGGTACTGATGTTCCCTTGGACAGAGGGACTGCAAAGGTAGAGGTGAATAGTAGTACCCAGGCTGACAGTGAGGCACCACTGTCAGAGGATGCCAGACTTCCTGTGGAAGGGGAGCTAGGAAGGGTTAAATAGAGAGAGTTGAGACAGGCTCAGCTCTCAGACCCTACATTGCAAGGCCTGAGGCAGGTAGCTAGTGAGGCACCTGATTCTCAAGGGAAGGGAGAATCTGTATACTGGGACAAAGGGTTACTGTATAGAGAGTGGACCCCTGAGGGAGGGCTAGAAGGTGAGAGGGTACAGCAGTTGGTAGTGCCTAGAGCCTACCATCTAGCAGTTCTAGCCATAACCCATGATATTCCCTTTGCAGGTCATATGGGCATAAAACGTACAAAGAGACATATTATGCAAACTTCTATTGGCCTGGAATTTCCAGAGTTGTAACAGGGTACAGTAGGACCTGTGAGCAGTGCCAAAAGGTAGACAAGGTGAAAGCTGTTTTGATGCCTTTGCCTGTGATTGAGGAGCCATTTCAGAGGGTAGCTATGGATAGTGTGGGGCCTCTGAGTACCCCAAGTTCCACAGGGAAAAAGTATATCCTAGTGGTATTAGATTATATTACAAGATACCCTGAGGCAGTGGCTCTGTCCTCCACTGAGGCAGAAACGGTGGCAAATGTTTTGTTAGAGATTTTCAGCAGGGTAGATTTTTCAAAAAAAATACTGACTAACAGAAATGCCAATTTCATGTCAGACCTGCTGGCTTGTCTGTGGAAGTACTGTGGGGAGAAGCACCTGAAGACCACCCCCTACCATCCCCAGACTAGTGGTCTTGTTGAGAAGTTAAACTCTACAATCAAGTCCATGCTACGGGCATTTGCAGACCAGTTTAAGAGCAAGTGGGACAAATAATTGCCCCATCTGTTGTTTGCTTACAGAGAGGTTCCCCAGGAATCCACAGGTTTTTCACCCTTTGAGTTGCTGTATGGACATAGGATGAGGGGATTTCTAGATTTAATTTGAGATAAGTGAGAAGGTGAGTGTGAATCTCACAAGGAGTCTGTTGTGGCATATGTCCTAAACCTCAGAACAAGGCTCAGGGAACTTATGGGCTTGGCCCAGGAGAACCTGGCAGAAGCCCAACAACAGAAATCAGTGTCGTATGACAGGAATGCTCGAGATAGAGAGTATGCTGTGGGTCAGCAGATAATGGTTCTCATTCCTGTCAGACACAACAAGATGCAAGCAACTTGGGAGGGACCCTACAAGGTGGTAAGAAAGGTATGTGATGTTAACTACATGGTGGAACTGCTAGGCAGAAGGCAGGGGCACAGATTGTACCATGTTAACATGATGAAACCTTACCATGATAGGGACGCCCTTGTGCTGAGCATTTGCAGTGGATTGCAGGAGGAGTCTGAGGGAGATCTGGTGACTGACTTCCTCAGTGAGGCTCAGACTGACACCTCAGTGGAAGAAGTAGCAATGTCCCAGCAGCTATCTCCTACCCAGGTTCGAGAAATCCAAGCAGTGTTACAGGAGTTTGGGAATATGTTCACTGGGAAACCAGGGTGCATCCACCTGGTGCAGCACCAGGTGGATACAGGACCCCAAAGGCCTATTAGGCAGGCCACTTATAGGATGCCTGAGAGAGTCAAACAGACTCTGAGGGAGGAGCTACAGGAGGTGTTGGAACTAGGGGTGATTCAAGAGTCCAACATTCCCTGGGTCTCCCCAGTGGTGCTGGTGCCAAAGAAGGATGGCAGCACCAGGTTCTGTGTGGACTACAGATGCTTACCCAATGTCTAGTACAAATGAGGCCCTAGAGCAGCTGGGTGGGGCAAAGTATCTTACAACTATTGATTTTACCAAGGGTTACTGGCAGGTGCCTTTGACTCCCAGTGCTAGAGAAAAGTCAGCCTTTGGGACTCCTTTTGGCCTTTGGGATGGAAAATGCCCCAGCGACTTTCCAGAGGCTGGTAGATCATATCCTAGCAGGAGGGTTTGCCCTTACTTACCTAGATATTACCATCTACAGCCATTCCTGGCAAGAGCACCTTCAGCATGTCAGGGAGGTGTTGGGCAGACTACAGAGGGCAGGGTTGACCATTAAGCCAAGCGAATGTCAGGTGGGTATGGCTGAGGTCTCCTACCTGGGACTTAGAGTGGGGAGTGGTAAGATCAGGTTAGAACCTGCCAAAGTAGAAGCCATTCAGGCATGGCCTTCACTTGTCCCCAAAAAGCAGTTGAGGGCATTCTTAGGGACAGCAGGGTACTACATAAAGTTCATCCCCAGTTATAGTACCATAGCTGCTCCCCTTACAGACCTGAGAAGGAAGAGCAGAGCCAGCCAGCCAGCAAAATGCCAAATTGCTAAGATGGAGCCTAGGGATTCAAGCATATGATGTGTCAGTGCAGCACCGCAGTGGGATTAGCAATGCCATCGCAGATGGGCTCTCAAGACAGGGAATGGAGTAAGGTATGCTCAGACAGACCTAACCCTCTTAAGCAGCATTTCTCAAGGGTCACTTGAAAAACTGGCTTGAGTTCTCCAGGGGGAAAGATGTGTGAAGATAGGTGAAGGCTGCCAGCCTAGCCAGATAGAATTTTGTAGATAATTCTGTCATTTGTAAATATTAATATAAGCCACGGGCTTGTTCTCTTAAATGGGGAAAAAATGTTGGTAAATGTTAAACTTCAAAAGTGTAACAACAGTGCCTGCTGTAAGAAAGCTAAGTCAAGCATTTTATGACTGTCTTTGATCTTTAAAGTTGGCTCTGATATGTCTAGAGGGAGGCATCCTGCCTCTTGTTTTAAGGCCAGAGTTAATGGCTATAATTTGCATGTATAAATGTCCTTTATTGCGTTGGCTTCTGACCAAGTGTAAATAATGTAAATGTAATTTCTGTTAGTCTGGGAACACCAGAAAAGTGTGAAGAATAATATTATGTGAAGCAGCTCTGTGTTATCAATTTAAAGAGAGAGAATCAGAGAGCTCAGAGCATTTTGTCTTGAGAACATCCAACTCACCACTGCCTGTGTCTAGATGTAAGTAGGATTTTAGAACTGTGTTTTCTCTTAGAAATAACTAGGAATTAGGAAGAGAGACGTTTTTTCTGTGTTGATGTTAGAACTTTTATATGGTATTATTTTAAATATTTCTCTGTGATCTCTGAACTGTTGACTAGCACAGTGTAGTAAGAAGTATTGTCTTGTGTTTTTATTATTTATTATTAAATATTTTTTAACCTTTCAACTGTGGCTGCTTTGTGTAGAGATAATTTAAGCTCTAAGAGTACATTGCATGTATATAGTGATGCTGTACCAAATCACTACAAATAAGTCTTGACTGTTAGATCACACTTACCATTTGGATAATAATATTGCACAGTAATAATTGGACACCCTTTTAAGGGCCTTTGAGTAGCTGATAAATATCAGTGGATGGTGGCAGCTGGTACTACCTTTTAGACTGGGCAGAAAAGGGGCACAGCTGGAGAACCTGTTCTAGCCTTCCCCAGGAGTGTCTGTGATCTCTATGTGCTCTTAAGGGAAATTTTACTTTAATGTGTGTGTATTTATTATCCTTTCCCTGTATGGATGCCCCTCACTGGTGTTAGTGGTGAGGATTGAGGCTCCTTGATTGCTGGGCCAGTGCACGGGCATCACACCATACTCTGAAATTTCTCTATCTGTTGTACTAAGAGCTATGCACATCTTCTTCTTGTACATGTTGTAATGCTACTCCGCAACTGAGGGGTGAACTCAGCCTCTGCACTCCTCTGTCTTGACTCTCCATGCAGTGAGCAAGCATAATCTCAAAGACATAATAATATAAAATTACATACTTGCCTAACTTGTAGGAAAATTCCATCACCGAAGCTGGATGGAAACACTAAATGAATGGCAAGAAGGGATACATATCCATTGCAGTCGACCTTCCTCTACATCAGCTGATATGGTGAGCACATAATCTGCTTTATCTGATGATGACCACCACCTACCTTGAATACTTGTTGAGATGAATTACAGAGATGGTAATTTAATCTTTCCCGGGAGGCAAAAAGGCAACATTTTAGAAGGCTGAGGTTTCAAAGGATGCCTGATTCTTGGAATTGTAGTCAGAGTCGTAACTAAAGTGGGGCAGACAGGGAGGCTACCCACCTCCAAGCTGTTCTGGGTATGATTGATAGGTGTGATTGTGCAGGAGTGTGGCACTGGCATTGCATTATGAATCAGCGAAGATACTGCAGCTTTATAAATGAATGCCAGTTTTGCATTTACTCTGCAGTAAGAGGGAGATCCACTAGGAGCAGAGGACCTAAGGGAACAAGGAAGCCCTGAAGCAGAGGCATTTGCTGATGTGGACTTCCTTGGCTTGTTCTGGAACAAAATTATATACTACCATGGATCTGAGCCTCTTAGCTATCGTAGGATTTGGGTGACAAGGATGAATGGGGTGGTCTTTCTTTCAATTTTGCTGTGAAGTACAGATTTAAGAGACATTGTTGTAATACATAGGAAGCATCTAGTATAAACTCCCTTGCTCTGGTGAACCAATCAGAGCAGGAAAAGAGTTATATTCTACATATGGAGAATGCATCAGTCATTAGTGCATATTACTCCAGGAAAACCCTGTCCAGACAGGATTCTATTATCCTCAGTCCTAAGATGAATGCTGTACCTATAACAAACTTAGTCCACAGACATGTGCACTTTCTCCAGAGCATAAAACAGCTGTAAGACTGATGCCCTAGTCTGTGCTCCACTGCTTGACTCTCATTTCTTCTCTGCATGGGGAGGCGGGGGGTATAATAGCATTGTTCCTATACAATATCATGGGCTAGTTGTCCAAGAAAAGCAGAAGTGGTAGTGACCATTACTCCATTTTTGTATAGTTTTTACACAAGGTAATTTTTGAAAAGTCCCCCTTTTTCCTGAGGGTTTCACTTTCCCTAAACAAAGAAAGAAATCAGATGAACACTGCCCTTCACTAGCAAAACGTTCACTCTCAGGCCTGTAATGTATTGAGAAGCCAGAAGGGGGGCCCCATTTTCATTATCTGCCAAAAAAAAAAGTCCCTGCACCAAGTAAGAAAGTATTTTCAATAGATGTTTTGAAACTGCAAGGAAGACTACATGTTAAACATTTGCTAGACTTGAACTGTAACTCTTATTTGCCAACACATACATTAATGCACTCTGAAACATCTCACTGGTTGTAGGCAGGGCAAGAATTGCCTAGGTTTGCTGCATGAAGCTGCAAAATGGTTTATTTCCAAATGTTGTTTAGTCAAAGTATGTTGTCAAAAAACAACTTTTAGTGACTGGAGGTTGCACTTTTCTCCATTGTTTTGTGTCCTTGGAGTTGGTATAAATAAGTTGTGGGGTATGGCATCTGCTGGAGGCTTCTTGCCCTGCAGAAAAAAAACCTTACTAATTGCTAAAAGTGATTTTCCAAAAGATGTTTTCTACCAAATGGCATTCAATATAAATGCAGTCAGTATATTAACATGACTGAATATAAATTTAAATGAGCAAGTAAAGATATCTGCAGTAATTTGCTTTATATGAGACTCCATCATGCTAACCAGTTTTTCTATCCATGAATTTATTTTTTATTTTTTAACACATTTTATGTCTGTTTTCCTTGTGTTTTGGAAGTCTGGTGTAGTATTTATTTTTATTTTTTACAAGAGATCAGTGGGCTAATATGGGGAGTAAGTGAGCCTTCTAATTATGCTTCAACTGGCAGTTCATCAGTTTTAGAAGGGTTTAGTCACAGTCATTTTTCAGCAGTCCTGCCTGGATGTCAAGACCGAGACAGTGCTTTGCAGCAATGACATATCTAACACAGAGGAGTCAGAAAAGAGACATAGTTGTGTACCATCAGCTTATAGCTTTTATACCGTATCCTATGACTTGCCACAAAGTCTTTCAGAAGGTGCATATTGACAGTGACCAGGTGCTACCCTTGTAGAATATCGGCAACTCAAAGCAAAGCTCTCCGTTCACCTAAATGATAAAAAGAATATCAAACTAATACATGGGACTAATAAAATATGTCTCTTTAAACCACAAACAACCTCAGGAAATGCTGAATGAATTTATCACTTTTGTTCTTTATTAGATCATGAACTTCATCATTTGTCAAGTCATTGGTCTAGTATCTGACTAAAAAGTAGGAAATTATCCAGGATAACATGACCCACCAAATTTGCATGTAGCCCTCAGGCTCTGGTGTAGTATCCAATGATCCAGTGAGAGAGATGGAATATAATTATAAATTAGAACCAAAACAGAACAGGGTTTTTGATATTTTGCCCTTAGAGGATCATCTGTCACCATCACTAGGATAGTTTTAGTGTTGTATTATCTCCAAAAGCCAAACTGAAACATACAGCGAGCTACGGATAGTCAGATAATACGGGTCTATATTATATCATCGAATGCTTAAAAAAGCGAACAATGAATAATCCACCCCATATAAGTTAAAGTGTACAATCTTGAAAGCTCAGAACAGCGATTTTTTTTTCCAAGGGAAAAAAAATCGCTGTTCCAAAAAAAAAAATTGAAAGAATACCTAAAGTGGGGGGCTGTGCCCCCCCCCCACTTAAATATACCAACTCCGAGATTGCACTACAGTGCCGACAATGGCAAAGTAACAGAAGCGGCCAAGTGAATTCTTTCCCTGGGAAAGAATTTGCTTAAAAGCCACTTCGCCATTTTGCCTTTTCATTGTTTCGACCAAGACGCATGCGATAGAATGCGTCTTTGGTAATCTAATAGGAACCCGATAATACTAGAGATGAGCAGCCACTACCTTCCCCAATACATTACTTAAAAAAAGGTTAAAATGGGCTACAGGTTGTCTAGCTTAGTAAGGCTAGTGTTGTCTTCTCAAGATATGTGTTAGAAGAGCCTCCTTCAGGTGTCAGATGGCTCTCTCCTTTTTGTCAAGGTCAACAACACCAGCTGGAAAATTAAAATGACCCATTACTTCAAGACAGAAAGCAACATATCTTAAAAGGCAAGAGCCCTGGTTACATCATATCTAATTTATGAGTTTTTGGAAGTTAACTGAATGAAACTTTGCCCCACGTTAATTATGCCACCCATGTGCAGGAGTCACCACAAGCCAATTAGTGAGGTCTTGTTATGCTAGTGACCTCAAAATTGAAACCTTATGATCCAAGTAACTTAACTTTCCTCTCTTCCTTGTTAATATACATATTCTGTTTTGTCTTATCTATTCCCCTTCGATCAGATTTATCTGATCTCCTAACACTTTATCTACTCCTACCCCTTTTTTGGTACTCTATAGTACCCTTCTACCTTCTTCCTGTTAACTCTTCCGGATCACTCCTCCCATCCCTTCATTCAACTCCTTTCACTACATATTGAAAAAAAGTTTGTGAAAATGATGCAGTGTTATTCAGCAGTAGTCATCTGGGGGATTATGTTTTAGCAGCAAATATTGGGCTTTGCCAGGTTCTTGTTAACAAGGGGCAAACAACTTTTTTAGCATTCCAGTAGCTCATACTTGCAAGACAGAGAAAAAAAAAAGAGATCATGTGAAAGGAATGATTGATAACAGAGTTGGCAAATACTGAAGAGTACACTATGCATATTACCAGTACAGGACAGGCAAAAGCAATGGAACAGAAAAAGGGAACAGGCAAAAGCAACAGAAGAGAAAAAGGGATTACATGGGATAAATAGCAAAGGCAAACAGCATTGTTAGTGTTGCTCCAAGGTTGCATTAAGAGGACACAGTGGCAAAAATGAAGTGATAAGCCCTTTAGGAGGAAGTGAGCATTATTAGTGTAATAACCAGCAAAGGTATACACAAAAATGAAATCACTAACGCACAGGTCACCTACAGTGATGGTCAAAGAGAACAGAATATTGAAGGAAGGAGAGTGATATTGAGTTGGCAACAGTTGTGACACACTGATTCCATGTAGAAAATGCTGTGAATGAGTGTTGTATGCCATATGATCTGTGGAGAGGGTCTTATTAAGTGTTGCATGCTTCCTGATTTTTGTTGTGAAGAAGTCTTGTATTGAACAGAAGAAAACTCTCATTTATATCCTGGCTGTGGTTTCTGTTGTGATGTTTGTTTTGTTTTCCAGATTAAGTTTCATGTTTTCCAATGACAGACGTATTCAGATAAAAAGAATTGCATAACTGTTTAAACTTCTTCTAAAGGCAAGAATATAGAAAAGCAGTGGTAGCAAAAGTACTAGTAATCACGTGGGCCAGTTAATGTTTTAGGAATTAATAAGTAAATAAATAACTTGCAGAGCCTTCGGTGTTAAGTGTAGTCAACATTGTGAAGCTGTAATACAATCTGATACCTCACTGCTACTCAAATGTGTCAAATTTCATATTTGTTAATTTTAGATGACATACGTAAGTATGGCTAATACATACAAATGTGTAAAAGTGCTTAATACATATTAATGGACAGTATTCATTCCCCAGGCAGCGCAAGGATGAATTGGAACAGAGAATGTCTGCACTTCAGGAGAGCCGAAGAGAACTTATGGTGCAACTAGAAGGGCTGATGAAACTACTGAAGGTAAGCGTCTGGTCTCAAGTTTAAGTAGTCCAAACTGGAAAGAAATGTTTTAATTCATCATAATCTAGTTCTTTCCTCGAATCCCTAGTAGCTCCTCCTATACAAACAGTAACAAACTATTTTTCTGTGCCATTTTTTATTTATTTGCTGTGGGGTGTTTATTTGTAAGTTAAAATGCTAAGCAACAAATAATGAATTACAGTAGTGCATCACATACAATAATTTATATGACAGAATAATGCTTACAATGATGTAGCTTTTCAAAACAAAGCTTTATTATTTTCATGTTTAACATTTAATGGGATACTGCAAACTCTTTGCAAAACATGTTTTTCACTTGGATGGGTTAAATAATGACATTTTAACTCATTTTTATGTTTGCTGTGTCATATTTGTACTCAAGGACAAGGCCGTAACTACTGTAGGTGCAGAGATATCTCAGTTTTCTGTATTTTTTAAATCATAAGAAGTAAGATTTACAGAACATTTCTCACCTGTAAACAGTTTATAGATATTTTCTCTAGTACAGTTAATCAACTAATAATACCAGGATTCTCAAGCATGAAAAGGTGAAACCATTCTTATTATTATGAAGTTTCAGTTCCCTTCTTCTCACATGGTAGCAGCTTTCAGATGACCAATCCACAGGCTTTTGCTGTGTGACAGATATTAGAGCATCCAGCTATATGTTTGCAGTAGATTGGAATGAGTGCCATTAACTTTCTTTGTAGAGCTAGACCATGTAATTTAAATTCTGAGTAAGGCAGTGGTGTTTATCTGCACAGAGCAGCTAAAGTCAGAGCTTAGCCAAGCTGGTAGGAGCAGATGCTGTGGTCTTCAGGAACAGCTTTTGCTTAGTAGTATTAAAAATACTGTCTGGACACTAGGCAGATTTGCAAGCAGTACACTCCCACAACAGTGAACTAAACTGCTTTCATTTTTTCCTGTGTATTGTAATGATCAGGGAGTCACTATGAAATAGCAAATGCTGACCTGGGAGGAAACCAGATAGATCACTGTCAGTCATTGGAGTACAAGACAGTCAAAACTTCATTATGTCAGAGGTCAGGCATGGGACGGCAGACTCCGTATGATTGCAAAGTCATTTACATAATTACAGATAAACAGCAATTGCTACATTTTGTCAGAAAGGTCTATAAAAGTGGTGAACACTAACTTGAAACCATTGCTCTGGGAATTATTCCATTACAGTTGAATATTTCAGCTGAAAGAACATGGTTATTATTGGGGTAGGAGGTAAGGAGGCAGACTGTGTAAAATGAAAAGAAGTGTATGTGATGTTTGTTAACCAGTTGATGATGTGACATATCAAGGAGAGCACTGCGATTAAAATCAGCAAGTTGAAATATACTATCATGGACATTCTTTCCTTCCATTTTGTTCATAGTCAAAAACCTGTGGTGTAAGCAGTCAGAATATGGTTATTTTTCATTTAGGACATGGTGAGGCAAATTGTTTATGTAAGCAAAGTGTGATTAGATTACATGATCAGTGTTAATCTATAGTCAACAGTGCTTGTCTGATAAGGGCAGAAAGTGTGTCTTAAACCAACAATTTGGAAAACATTGCTGTGTCCATTATTTCTTTCACATTGGTCGCATTTAGACATCCAAAGGGTGAATGATTAAAATGTAATGATTTTAACATGCAAGATGCCTTTGGTTCACAACAGATATAATTGTCATTTTCATGTTGCTAACTCAGTACGTGTGTGAATTATATGACTGTGGCCTAAAGAAACAAAGTCAAAATAACATTTGCTTCTTAGAAATGTGATATATTCTGTCACTGATTGATTGATTCATTTATTTAAATTTGTCCTCCAGGTTAGAAAAATGATCATACACCGACCATATACAGGCTCAGCCCTGGTTACATCATAATGTAACAAAACAATGTACAGTATACAAATAACATGGTCTACAATCATGAGTAAGCACAGAAAATCTTTCAAACAGTATATCCATAGAAGGTACAACAAACAAAATATATGTACAATTACATAAATGGAATTGAAAAGGGAGAAAAGAGTTAAAGTAGAAGTAGTGGAGATATGAGTAGTAGCAGCTCAGTTAGGAAAGCTGATGGAGAATAATTAGATGAAAATGGAGATTAGATTATGTGTAGTAGGCTTAGAGCAGTAACGATGTGGTAAGCTGAATCGCAGTTTAGGATGAGCGAGTTCTTCAGGTGGAGCAGTTATGTGGGAGGTAAAAGTACTCTCCAGTTGGAGATATCAGTTTCTGTGAAGTCCTTTAGATGTTCAGCTGCATTCAGAGTGTTTTAGCATGTGTTGTTTGAAATGTGGCCTGAACAGGGCATACTTTGTGTGATCAGTTAAATCTGGAGGAAATAACTGCCATAACCAATACATAGAAGCAATGGCCGTTAGAGTGCTATCTGAAAGAAGGGAGGTTGTAGGAAAGGACCACATCTGTCCTGGCTTCTTTGGTTATACGTCTGAGTGGCAGTAAACCGTTTAAAAAAGAGAGAGGGGAAGGGATGTCAAGGTTAAATATTCTGAAGTGTAAGGAACCAAGAAGTTTTGACATGGCCTGGGCTGGAAGCCGCTTTGCTTTTGAGTGTGTACAGCAGTGGTGCTCATTTCGTGGTGAGTTACCTCTGAATCAGTGTACTTTATTTGAGAGAATCTGAAGAGTGCCAGTATTTTTGACACAGGACAATGCAAAAAAGTGGAGACCATACTCAAGTTGAGCAAGGAGGATATATTTTCCTATAGCAGCCCTTGCTGCATATAAGAGGAAGTGAGACTTCAATTTGGCTCTCAAATTTTTTGTGTGCTCATGGCAGTTTAGTCCAACCAGATCTCCATTTAAAGGGTGTAGTAAAAACACACATATTTTATTTGTTCAAAGGGGATAGTGCTACAGCACAAATGTTGTCTTTCTTATATTGTTAGTGTCCAGATATCCAGCCAAAAATAATCTGATACTAAATTCAGCACTAGCTTTAGCTATTTATTCACTTTGTGTATCTTTTTGATTTGGAGGTTATGTTAGATTCCCCTGTTTTTCAAATGTTACTTGCACTACTTTTGAAATTTTGTAATGCATTACACTGGGCAATTATTCCAGTTTGATTCCACCGTAGTAGTAAACTGTCTTTGTATTGTTTTCCATAAGTAGTAGATTTGCATTAAATTATGATCTTTAAATCATGTGGTCTCTTCTTGATGTTTACGTCCTTGATCACATACAAATATTTGATATGGTAAGCATTTGTTTGTGTTTCTCTAAAGAGGATTCACTGAAGCATAAGTGCAACAGCAACACATGCATGCAAGCAGTCGCAGGATTTTTCAAACTCACAAATGAAAAAAAAAAAAAGATGTGACAGTAGAATGAGTATTTTCTGACTAGCTGAAGAAATGTCAGTCTAACAACAGTATCTGGTATTCTGACTCATCAGGTGGCAATGAGTACTATTATCAACATTTAAGTCTGATACCTATTGCAATGTATGCAAGTGACTGTTCAAGGAAGTAGCTTATTTCCCAGAAATTCCCAATGCACCCTCCTCAGAAACAATAAGAAAGAAAGATCAGACTGGTAAATCTTGCATGGTTTTCTTTCAAATACTTCTTATAAGAGTCGTGGCCAGAAATGTTTTTCAGCTGTTTTACTTTTTCTACAGGAGGAAGAACTGAGACAAGCAGTAAGTTTATCTTACATCGTGGTACAGACTAACTCATGTTGGAGCATTATTTTTAACAAATGTGCTTGGCTTTCTGAGAATGCATTTCACTAATTATTACTTATTTTATCTAAGTAAGCTGTGAATTGCATGTTTTGGGTGCGGTGTACTGTTAACCTGATATGGTTTAGCATACCATGGAGTAATATCTTCTGATACAGATGTCTACATTACTGTATATTTATTGAAAAAACAGCATTTTTATAGCCCTTCCATGCAGTTTTACGTAATCATAATTTAAAAAGTATGTGACATTTCCCAGTGATATTTATATCCTATATCATTTGTATGTATACAGCCTGTCAGAAACATGTACGGTATAAACTAGTGATGAAAGAAATGAGTTCCAAATGAGCCTTGGATATCCAGCACGTCCTTGGTTTGATGTGTAAAACTGCTTGTATAATAATCACTCACTGATCTCAATTTTACCCTGAAAACAGGCAAGTGTGACTAGTGACCCCCACAAACTTCTAAAATAAGAATTTTCCAGATATGTTAAGGTGTAACTCAGTCTGAGGAAACTGAATCACAACATCGTACTAATCTTCTTACATCAGCTGTAGGTTTTCAGTGTTCAAGTACAGAACTCTGAAAGCGTTAGTGTGTGTGCATGTTCACATGCATGTGTGTGCCTTTGTTAACCAGTGAAGGCATATCACATGACCACCTGGTATGATGCGCTCAGCACCTTTAATACTGCAGCAGTAATCTGTGGGAGGGCAGAGTAACACATGCAATTACAATGGAATCAGAGTAGTGATATTGCATCCTGGTATTTCACATTTCCATTGTACAAAAACTTTCTGCAGTCCGATACCATTATCAGTCTGCATGTGCTTAATATGAAATAAATACACATGCAATTGATTTTCCTGGAGACATCTAATCCCTCTGAATGGTAAGTAATATCAATGTGGCTCCAAGAAAGGAAATTATGGGATAATATTGTGTGTACTGTTAGAAAAATGTGTATAGTGACAAATTATCATTCGTCAGCAAAAATGCCAGTAGCTGTAAGGCTTAAATCAAAATGTCTCTTACTGAGCACAAAACATTCTAGTAATGAAACAGGACAAAGTTACATCCCTCATAAAGCAAACAAACAGTTTCTCAGCTGCAGATTTTGAGTGAATTTGTTCACAGCTGCACACAATTTAGCATTCTCACTCAGGCTGGTAATGGCAAGAAAAGAAGTGGGAGTTCTACCTTAACTTTTCACAAGGCAGCAGTCCAAATTTATACTTTTGAGTTTCATTGCAACACACAACCCCCTTCACACACACAATATCATAAACACACAATTCCAGCTGTTGGCAGATAAGTCTTCAGAAATAACAGAATGTTGTGGTGAATTTCTTGTAGGCTCAAGTTGCGACAGTTTGGTGGTGGTTCTAATACTCTAGCTTTTCATAGCCAACAGCTCAGTAAGGAATTACCTCTCTGATGAACTCTGAAATTACTTAAAGTATCTCCTTGGTAAGAAACATCTCCATCTTACTTCACAGCTGAACTACATACCATTTTCTGAGTAAACCCCTTAGTTACAGCTTCATTCTTCATTCTGGGAATAAATGCCACGTAGAGGTTAACAAAGCTGGGCTGATATATCTCCCGTCTGTTGCCAGCTGCCTGTACCTATTATTACATGACCTCCTCCCCACCAGACCTATGGGGCTGAACAACTGTAGCAGTCAGGGAGTGAATCCTAAGTAATCTAGATTTCTGTTTACTAAAGTAACATATTGGGTGTTCCTTCCCAGTTATCATCTGGTGCTCCACAGCCTCACTGCTTACATCAGAGGCATCTGTGTGGCTACAACCTCTTGGACAGGGCTGGAACACAAAACAGTCTGTAGGACAATGAATGCTGCCTCAGTATCATCAGTCCAATGGACTTTATTAGTGCTTTAGCCTTGGTGACATCAGTCAGTGGGCAAGCTATGCTAACACGGTTAGTGCCAAATTTTCTGTAATATTCTGAGACCAAGATTTGCTCTAGACTGCTTTTTGGTCACTGGCCAAGACCATTTCTGAATAGCATCTATATTTTCCACTTCTGGTTTTGCCATCCCTCAACATATTATAGACCTTAAATACTTGGCTTGCTCTTTGCCAAGAGTACATTTAGGGGACTTAGCTGTGAGCCCTGCTACTCTGAGGAAGTTTAAAATTGACTGGACATAAGGTAAAAGGTTTTCCTAGTTTTCTCTAAAACTACTCATCAGAACAGACAGTGGTGTAACAGGCTTTAGGGCACAAGATTATGTCTGGTAAGAACTGCAGAGTATTAGCAGGTCCTGTTCAAACCAGACAGAAGCACCTCATTTTGGAAGAAGCAGTCAGGAGTTAAAAACACTGTTTTCTCATTGCTGCTGTCCATCGGGGGGGGGGGGGGGTTGCATTACCCTTTTTGTGGTCCATAATAAGTACCTGGCCTTCTTTTTGCTCACTCCATCTAAGGATTTGTCTGTGTCCTTTTTGTCATCCATAATAAGTGCCAGGCCTTCTCCAGTCCTGCCCTGGACATCAGGTAAGTATCAAGCTTGTAAACTTTATTGATTCTCAGGAAGTTGTTACAGAAGCATATAGTACAACTGCACTTTGGAATAAATAGCACTGGACTATTCCAGGTGCTTTGTGATTCCTCAGTAATTCCCAGTTTTATCTTTTGGGTCATCTGACTAATAACTTTCATCTTTGTTTCTTGGAATTTATGGGGTTTTACTGTCACCCTTTCTCTTTATGTGGTAATTGTATCATGCTGTACCAAGCTATTTGTTCCTTTCAGCACTTAGAAAACATTCTTGTTTCTCTGCATAAACTGTCTAGCTTCCTTCATTTGGTAACTGAGACAGTGTGTGACACTTGGACTTCTGGATTAGGCTTTTAATCCCCCCCCCCAACTGCTGAAATGGAGATTTCACCCTCAGAACACCCTTCATCATATATAATAACTCTATGGTCAAACAACTATGACTATACCACATTAGTACCATAATCAAATGATAGAAGTTTGACAACAGTTTAAGCTGACGGCATTTAAGAGTCACCTGAATGTGACAGTTTGAAACCTGAAAATAGGTCTTCAGAGTTAACAATTAATCAAAAGACTTGCAGCCATAACATATGTAGATGCATATGCACAAGCAGACACACACACACTCATATGTTAATGAATTTATTTGAAATTAAAAGAAAACAGTAATTCAGATTAAAAAATATTAAATGAAAAAGGCAGTATGTCATAGACTGCTTCTATTATAAGTGAATCATCTTGGATCAAAGGACTATGAAAGATTTTATCCCTAAATCTTCAGAACACCATCATACCTCAAAACTGCTATGATTTAGGCCTAGCTACTCCTAGATTTACTGGTGTTCCTCATGCAGTCAGACCTGAGTATAGATTCTCTGTTAACTCTATAGATCCTACTATACTGCAACCATGACCAAAATAATAATAAAATAATATATTTTAATGAAAATAATATTTAATAGCATTTAGTGAGCGCTTTCATCTCAAAAGACTTCTTCAGACTGAATGAAATACAACAAATGACACAATTTATATCATAGCAACACATGACTTCAGTTCATTACCTAATTAATTAATGTCTTACTCTTTTTCTTTTCAAAAACAGTTTACAATTTTCTTTATCATTAAATCCTAAAAGGTTGATAGTAATAATGCTTTGAGTAAACATTATTCTGAAGGAAAATGCAAGGTTCATTTTAAATTTTTAGCTTTAGATCAGGTGAAAAAATTTGCTGAAGATGAGTTAGACTTGAGGGAATATTGCTAGCAGATTAGGTTAGATGTTTGCCACATTCCAGGACTTAATGAACTGAATGTTATCAAATATTATTTTCATTATAATATATTTTTTATTATTATTTTGGTTGTGGTTGCAGTATTGTTGAGATTTATTTGTTCAACCAAAGTGGTCCATTTTGTATGTATAGATCCTAATATATAAAGCCCTTCTGTTGTGAAAAATAAGTGCTCCTCTTTCTGACCTTTTGCTATGATTTTTAAAGGCCACAGCTATGATTTTCTTGCTCAGAAGTTGTGAGGTATATACAACATGTATAATTTATCATACAGCAGACTTCCATTTATAGAACATGAATGAGACGGATGAGTGTTTTTCTCAGTCTCGGGAATTGCTGAGCAAATTTGACAGTTTCTCATTTGTCAGCTACACAGTGTGTAGACATCTTGGCTTGTCACACTACTTGGCAGCACTCGTAACAAGTGCTAACATGGGTGCGCCAAGGGATAGGGCAGGTCCAGCTTTCTGCATTCTGTAACTGTCAAATCAGGAATTGTCATCTGTGCTCAGCAGCTCCTGAGCCAAAGTAAATACTCATTATCTCTGTTATGCCTATTTATGGAGGTCTCCTGTATGATAAATTAAATATGTTCTGCTGTATGTTTAGGGATTAATTGTTCCATAGTCTTACAATCCAAGATGGTTCAGTTATCATGCAAGCAGTCTTCCACATATTACATTTTTCACTTGTTTTAGCATAGTTTTTAATATGGATTACTCTTTCACTTTGATTTCAGTGAAATTCATTAAGTGTATATTTTATCTGTTGAACTGGGCATGAGGTAGGTTATGTAGATAGCTATGATTCGGCTTCCAGATGGTTGGTTTACACTGTAGTTCTAAGACAATTGTTACTTGGGATTCATGAAAGGGCCTAGTATGAGCCATATGGCTTGAGCTAAAAAGGCGTTGCTCCTATGATGCAGTATGTTGTAATTTAGAGGCAGTAACTGTAATGAGGAAATACTTCATTATTGGCTAAGTTATGGGGCTCTTAATCAGAGTTACTATCATGATGTGCACATCATTGCTGTTCTGCACATCATGGTGGTTTACTGCTGTGACTGCATCATGTAGATTAGGCAACCCCACGCCCCCCATCACTGTCCCACACAAATGTGCACATTCAAACACAAACACACACCACAGTCTTCATAACTGTCTCTGAGTTGTGTATTTTTCACCTATCCATTGGTCCCCCCACCCCCAAATAAGGCACAAGAGTTAAGAGCAGTTCCTCGTGTCTAATGTCTCCCCCCACACCCCCATTCCCTCATTAGTTTAAGTGCCACTGAAACACAAGTGCACTATGCCTGGTGGATAGTGTTCCACCCCATCCCATAATAGTTTAAGTGCCATTACAACTTAGATGTAGTATACCTTGTGGCTAGTGGTTCTCCCACCTCACAATCCCCTTACTGCTGTTAGTGCTGTCAAGATGCCATTGTATTAGCCCTTGTGGATAGTGCACTCCCAACCCCTGATTCCTATACTGCTGCTGGTGTCATTAAGACACAGTTGTATTATCCCTGGTGACAAATGCCCCCAACCTCACCCATCCCTGAATTGCTGTTGATGTTTTTAAGGTACAATTGTATTTTTATCTGGTAGCTAGTAGTTCCCCACAGTCCCCATACTGATGTTGGCGCCATTAAGGCACAATAGTATTATCCCTAGTGGCTAGTTGTTCCCCCCACCTGCCAATCTCCGTGCTACTTAAATTTTCATTAAATAAACACAGCCTGTTGGCCGCATTCACTATCATGATATGGTGAGTCTGGCCATGCTGATCTACATGTCTGAGTGATTTCCTAACTCACTTGACATGTAGATGCTTTGATTGCTTTCCAGAGGAGAAATGGCACATGCTATTCCCCCCCCCCCGACTGCCTCACCGGCATACTGCATGGCCGCAGAACCAGTCCTACATGGCCCTACATGTTAGGGCTCTCTCTGAATTCCAGAAGGTTACTGTCACATGTACATAAAGGTACCTTTATGAATCCCCCAAGTCATTTTTTAATGTTGATAATTTTGTGGTATGATTGTAGTTGTATAATGAGGGTTATATTAATATATTTAGGTTTATAGTTTATACACATTTTAAAATTTCATCTGGGTAAAGAACACAAATCATTTTTGCCAGACATACCCATCTTTTACCCCCACTTCTTTGCTTATGTACAGGAACCAATGGTTGTAAAAGCAGAGAGAAAATGAAAAGTTCAAAACGTTTGAGTCAGTGCCTGCCCACATGTAGAAAGGGAGCTGGCAGTGTTTCCTTGTTCGAGCAGGAAATGTAGATCTAGAAAGTAAAGTTGGCGAGTTAAATCTTGTCGGGTTTACACTGAAACAAAAGTAAGGAAGCCATTTAAGTTAGTGTGCTGTTGTTTAGTACAGTGTTTGAGCCTTTTGCCAGTAATATTTCTGATTAACTTGTTTCTGGAGTGATTTTATTTTGCATTCTGTTTGTTTTCACATTTTATTTTATTTTCGATGCATTTCTTTTGTCTGTGATTGATGTCTGTGTTTACAGCTTTTACAGTATTTATGTGTTTGCATTTGTGTGTTGTGTGAAGTGCATTTTTTCTTTGTTATTCCAAATGGACCTGAATTATGGTAATGGTGATACAGGAAATGTTGGAGAAAATCAGTATGATGACGATGAAACATGATGGAATGGGTAGAATGGAGATTACAAATTAGACAAATAATTTTTATCACACACAACACTTTATGAGTATCCATTAACATCCATCAGTATTCTGTAAATGCAAACATACCACCTTTGGATTTATAAAAAACCTCACCACTCACATTACACACAGTAAAAGACCTATTCAAACGATGCAGAGATTTCTGATTCAGAGACGAATTAGGTGCAATGAGGAAAGACCTCGTTATAGCTAATTCACTTGCCTCTGAGTCATCATTAACTACCATGAGTGCAGATTAACAGACTCAACCACATTGTGTAAGCACAGGCATCCCTCCCGCAGTCACTCTTCCACACACAAATACAGTAAAAAACACACACGCACACACACACACGTACACGCACACAAACACATGTCCCTATGTCCCTACTATCAGAATGTCCACAATGCCTCGTTTTTCCCTTCCCTGGTAATTCATAGATGATTGCAGTCAATCCTTAATACCAGACCTTTCCATTTCTCACTTCATATCTTGAGTACACCTCAGTGTAACCTTTATGAATTCAGACACATATATTTATACATTACCTATTGAAATACAGATATTTAGATGTGGATCTGGTTTGTGATTGATTATCTGATATCGATTGTTTAGGGAGCACTTTTTGGAAGAGTGGCAAATCCAGTAGTGATTATTTTACAAATTATCTGATATCGATTGTTTAGGGAGCACTTTTTGGAAGAGTGGCAAATCCAGTAGTGATTATTTTACAAAATAGGCCCTCCAAAATTGCATTTATCCATTTTCCTACGTAATTAGATCATCATCATCATCATCATCATCATCATCATCATCATCATCATCATCATCATCATCATCATCCAGATTTCAATGAACTACTGTTTTTGCACATGCTTTTTGAATAAGGCTGTAGATAATTTCCCCATAATTTATGAAGGTAGTGCCCAATGAATTATCTTCTATGTTTCTGTATGCATTTAATTTCTAGTGTTAGATTTATGTGGACGTTGTTGTTTATGGAAGGATTTGTATATGTGTGTGTGTGTGTGTGTGTGTGTGTGTGTGTGTGTGTGTGTGTGTGTGTGTGTGCACACACATTTTGTATGTGCCACGTGTGAAGCTACTTTATCTTTTTCACACTGAAGTGAATTGGAAATGTAATTTTTACTTTGATTTACATTTTTTTTTCTTTTAGACTTTTAATTAAAGATTAAGTTTATGGGCTTGTGTAAGGTGGCTATGGTGCCTTAGAGTTGTTTGCATGTAAGTGTTTTGCTGGTGCAGTATGTGAACTTATACTTTAGTTTTCGAGTAGTCTAAATATTTGTGGGTTTAGAGTAATTCTGGTAGCTTTCCTGATACACCAAGTATCTATATATACTTGTGATGATACACATACACCAAGGACTTGGGTAAGTTTTATAACATACCAAGAGTGTAGATAAACAAAAATATGTTAGCAGTGTACCAGACACATGTTTTTATCTGTGGTTATATATACTGTGGTGTACGACATGTGTGTGTCTGTGTATCTTTAAAACATAAATATTCGCATACACATTCATGAACTTATATAGTCATATGCACTCATATCTACACGTGTATATTATAAAAAGAGAGAACACACACACACACACACACACACACACACACACACACACACACACACACACACACACACACCCATAATATTAAGACCACAAGTTGATCAAATGTCTTCAGTACCACTACTCTAATACAAATTATTAAGCATATTCAAAACCATGTCTCCCGCACATGCACACATTTTTGTTCCCTCTGACTTGTTTTCATTTGTGGGAATTGGATTTTTTAGTTATTTTTATTATGTACTAAAACTCAAATGCATGTGTGGAAAATATTATGTATGAAATATAGGAAATTGATTTGTTTCATATTTTTCCATTAAATACTAATAATTTTGTAGACATTTGGATATCAAACAACTTTTACACTCATAGTATCAGGCTGGCTTGCTCTTTTTACCTGGCATTAGGTTTCTCCCACCCAGTACCCCCTTGACTCATTTATTACCCCCTCCAGTGTGAGGTCAGGCCCATTTATTCTCCAAGCAGGATGAAAGTCCTATTCATTTACTGGCTAAGATAAGAGAGTTATCACCCCTTTAATTCCCCCCAAAAGCAAGAGTCAGGTGCCATATGGGTAATCATTTGCATAAGACAACTATTTCTGCACTCCCTCACTCCTCATGGTAGTTGATTGCTTCACTTGAATGATGCTGGCTCTGTGGAGCTCCCTCTGTTTGCGTTCTTATGCTTTTCGACATTATTCCCTGACATGCAGTGCATTAGATTCCACTGGTCATATCTTAACACTCCAAATGAGGTCAGAGGTGCAGCAAGTCAGTGGCTTTCTACTCCCAAGCTGTACAAGCCAGCAATTTTTGTTCATTTCCACTACCCCCTGCCTCTGCGCCGATGAACTTCAGTCATCTTGTTTTTTGTCTGATCCCTTTATGTCCCAAGCCAAGGCCATATACATTTGCTTTAAAGTTATTTGTTTACTACAAAGTTACTAAATTAACTTTTTATGTCTTTGCTTGCTGATAATCACTTTTACTTACTTTAAAATGTTTCATTTTATATATATTGTCATGCTGAATATTTAAAAATTATGCATATTTATTAAACATAAAAAATCTTTTTTGTCAAACTGTTTACATATTAAAAATCTATCATATAAAAATTAATTTTGAGTTTTTTGTGTAAGGTCACAACCGTTTTACAATAGAAACATAGTTATTCTAATTATTTTACTTTTAATTTGGTGAGTGTTGCTGCATTAAATGGTAATATAGCGAACAGTGCTGCTGTAACCGAAAATATTTAGATTTATTATAGAAACTAATACCAGAAAAGTGTTAACACCTATGTGATGCTGATTGTAAAGTTGTCTATGAGGATACTTACAATAACAGCAGACTATTTAAGTGAGGTAACTGTAGCTGTAAATCATTTGGATTTACACACAATGTGTATTCTGTTCTGTCTGGAAATTTCCATCAACTAAGCCTGAGTCACTTTGAACACCTGGGTTTGTACCGGTGTCCCTCCAAACGTGGTTGGTATGCAAGGCACCTACAGTGGATATAAAAAGTGTACACACCCATGTTAAAATGCCAGGTTGTTTATTTT
This sequence comes from Protopterus annectens, assembly GCF_019279795.1. Lineage (NCBI taxonomy): Eukaryota > Metazoa > Chordata > Ceratodontiformes > Protopteridae > Protopterus > Protopterus annectens. Next base: position 105,660,957 of record NC_056732.1, on the reverse strand, counting down.
TTGCTACCTCATATAAAAGTATATATTTTTATCTAAATTATTAAATATATATGTCATAAAGATGATGTAACTGTTCTAGATAAGTATAACTTTTCTACCTTTTCTTATTAGATGGGTAAGTTACACATCATGTATTTTGCAGTACCATTTGTGATATTTTTGTTTAGGTACAAATTTAGCTAAATTGGGCTGGGTAGAAATTTAGGTAGTTAAATCAGGTTTCTCCCTTGCAAAACTAAGAATATGATTCGGTTTATGATTCCAGAAGGGCATGATTTAATTAATTTATTTATTTTTGTCATTGCATATAGTTATGATTTTAGAATATTTGTTGAAGAAGCATTTTATTTTATTTAAGTTGTTCTCTTCATTCTTGTTTAATGTAGTTTTATTTCTTAAGGTGTCATATTGTTATTAGGCATGTCTGAATGTTGCTGTATGATCAACACAGAAAAGTATCATATTATTACAGATATTTTAGTCCTTTAATTGTATAAAAATACATTGTGCAGTAATCAAAAGAGGAATAGATTGTTCCAAGTTTTAGAAATAAAGTCAACAACACTGTGTCTTTTTAGAACAGAAGTATGTATTTTATGGTTCTTGTTTAAAAAAGGGGGCAGGAATTGAATAATTCATGCAATGTTGCTTAGGGTATATGATATGTGTGTATGTGTATATATATATATATGGGTCCACTTTTATAGCTCGAAATACTAAAATCTCTAATTTCAGTATTTCGAGACCAGAATGTCAAAAGTGCACTTTTTCAAAAATGCACTTTGTCGAATCTCAGTTTACCAAATGTGGGATAAGTTTAATTTGTTGTGTACTGTATTGTGTGCTGCATCTTTAAGGATATCATGGTATGGTGTCCGATGTTCTTTTATGTCCGAGGCTTCAGGTAGGTGTTGAATTTTTAAGGGTCTGGGTGGAAGTTTTTTTTGGTTTAGATGTTTGTGAAGAGCTTTTAGGGGTAGCTTGAGGTAGGTAGGTGAGGGTGTATGTGTGTGAATGTTATATGTGGTGATTTTTGTACATGTGTAGTATTTGTGTGTGTGTGTGTGTGTGTGTGTGTGTGTGTGTGTGTGTGTGTGTGTGTTATTAGTGAATGTAAATATGACTGTTTGCAATGGCAGTGTAGGGCAAGTGTTATTTTATGTTTTTTCAAGTTAGTACGACCTCAAAGTTGGTATATTTAAGTAGCAGGGTGTGTGGGGGGCACAGCTGGGCTTGCCCTCCCTGCATAAATGTTTGGTCATATTAGTTTGTTGAGTTATGTAGTGTTTTTGTGTGTGTTTTTGGAGGAGGTTTGGATTTTGTTTATGTTTATTAGTTTATGATATTTTAAGTTTCGTAATTTTGGAGTTTTAATGTTGTGAGGTATTGGTATTCTGGTCTCAAAATACTGAAATTCAAGATTTCAGTATTTCGAGATATAGAAGTGGACCCATATATATATATATATATATATATATATATATATATATATATATATATATATATATATATATATGGGTTCCATGCACCAGATCGAATTTTCACTAATTCGAAATAGTACATGGAATGCTCACTGCAGCGAAAGTGCACTTAATCAAAAGTGCACTTATGCGACGTTCAGTACAACGAACGGGTGTTATACTGAACTTCCATGCAGTACTCACGGACCTGTAGGGCTATCCCCTTACCATAACCCGTGCCCTAACCCTAAGGTCCGTGACGACTGCAGCGCAGTGAAGGACATAGCAATGTCCTCCACTATGATGCGATAGTCACGAACCTTAGGGTTAGGGCATGAGTTAGGGTAAGGGGATAGCTTTACTAACTATCCCCTTACCCTAACTCGTGCCCTAACCCTAAGGGCTGTGACTATCACACCATAATGAGGGACATAGCTTGTTTTTTATGTCCTCCACTATGCTGCGGTGTTTTCGGTGAAGTGCACTTACGCAAAAGTTCACTTTTGTTAAAGTGATCTTTCGCAGAAGTGAGGCTTCGTATTACAAGTTCGAAGTAGTGAACTTTCTTTCTTGTAATAGGAATCCATATATATATATATATATATATATATATATATATATATATATGTGTGTGTGTGTGTGTGTGTGTGTGTGTGTGTATGTGTGTGTATGTGCGCATGTGTGTATAGATAGCAATATATGTGAAGCATGTTTGTTAATTTTAATTTGTTGATAAAGTTCACTTACTTTTACATAAATGTAAATGTGCCTGTTTCACAAATGATAATTCAATAAAGGTGTTTAAAAAGGATTATGTATTTTAAAAGACATTGATTACATTTTTGGATTTATCTAGTTTTATCCTCTTCTGTATTTAATAAAAAAATAAGGGCTTGCTTTAATGTAGGAAAAAGTAATTGTTGCCCTGAGTTCTATAGTCCTATAATGATGAGTGGAATTCTTTCCACTGCCTTTTTTTTTTTACTGAAATCAGACACGTTAGCTAAATACCAAGAATGAGGGTAAAGTTTGCAAATAAATGCAATAGAATAAAATAATAACCATTTTAATAATGAATAGTCTTTTAGGTAATGCAGTGGGTCCTTTTAATACTGGCAAGATATTTTAATTTTGTATTGGCTGAAAGGGATTCTAGTACATTAAAAGTGCCTGGAATGTTACCACACTTAAAGCTTTAAACATTGGACAACAAGCTTAGATTTGAGTCATTTAAGACATTTAGTATTTTAATCACCACTCTTATAGTTTTAATCTGAAACCAAATTTGATAATGTTTTAATTGCAAGCAGTATGCCTTCTAAATTAGTTTCCTTTAAAAGTATTGGTATTCCAATTTTAGATAACTTGGTATATTCCCTAATATTGTGCAAAATTAAGATTTTAAAGAATGGTTAATGAAAAATATATTTCTTTTATTTAATTCACCAGTTCATTATTAATTAGTTACAGTTATTCCTTCCATTTGAAGTAAGCTTTAATTAAAATTATTTTGCCTAAATTCTTATATAGTATTCAGATTTTTTCATTGTTTGCAACAAAGGGATCCTTACAGCCATTCAAGCCCCAGCTGGTAGATTTCCAGTAACTCAAAACTATGGGCACAAATGGCTGTAACACTATCCAACCAGCTGTTTGCATTTGCACTGAAACTTGCCACAGTATCTACTTGCTTCCTATGATACAGATGCAAGCAAGTGTTCACCATGGACCAGGTAAGAGGGGAGGGGAGCCACAAGAGTGTTTTTAGGTTTAGGAAGAGGGACAGGGTGATCATGGACTTTAGGTTTAAGGAGTGAAATAGGGGTTTTCAGTTTATGAAGTGATAAGGACTTTAGAGAGATGGGATGTTAGGTTTGGGGGATCATGGATGGGTGGGTGAGGGGATTTTAAATTTAGGTTTAGGGAAGGGGTGTGGTTTTAGTTTTAGGGATCAATAAAGACTTTAGTGTCAGGGAAGGGACAGGAATTTTAGGTTTTGGGAGTGATAAAGGGAGGGAGGAGAAAGGGAATGTTAGGTGTATGGAGCACTCAGAACTTTAGAGTTAGTGAGGAAAAGGTGTCTTTAGGTTTAGAGAGAAATTTAGATTTAAGGGTTAGGAAGGGGGAGAGAATTTTAGTTTTACAGAGGGATGGGGACTTTAGGGTTAGGCACTGGGTGTGAATTTTTTAGGATTAGGGTTTTGATAGGGATAGTTAAAATTACAGTAGATTGGTTAATGGAAGTTAGGGCACTTGACAAAATGAGTATGTGGCAGTGAGGACATGTGCTTTGAGCATATGTAGTAGTCTCTACAGAAAAGGATCTTTATGCAAATTTAATAAGACTGCATTAATTTCTATGATCTCTTAGTAAACTCTTAATTTTTATTCTATTGATTTCTATTAAGAATACTATTAAAAGCTGAGAGATAAAAGTGATATTGGTTTTAGATATTGAAACTTATATTTTGTCATCTGTTTTTTACATGATAATTATTGGACAGATTGTATATACAACTCTGCTTGCAAAGATTTGCATTTATCTCTATCAAAAATAAGACATTTGAAATTAATGATATTTAAATTATGACACCTGTTTTACTATCACCAGTTTACAATTTATTCACCTACAAATGCAAGACAAATGGTGTTTTTAAATAAATATATTTATAAAATCCCTCCATTCTTTTTCTGTCTTTGCAGTGAATCATAATTCCGGTTTTGGGAATGTGATAAATGAAAATACAATTGCACAGCAGAGAATTGCTTCCTTAATAAATTTATTAAACTGCTTAGAGAATTGTAACTTTAGCCTTATCAAAAACAGAATTAAAATTCATTTTTGATGGGGAGACTGGATTGAACATCAACATTTAAGAAACTTTTTTTAATCTTAAGTAACAGGAAATGCTGAAAATTATCCAAAACTGTTAATTTTTGCATATTTTTGTATAATATTAAAGAATACATCACACTCTAAATCTTACTTCTCAGTATTGTACAAATAACTGCTGAACATTGTAGGAGTTTCATGATATGTTCTTAAAACACTTATTAGTTTTCAATAAAGTACCCTATGGCATATACTTTAGCATACTAACCATATAATTGAATAACTTCTAAATATGGATTAAAATTTCTAAGCATTACTTATTCAATTATTGTCAAACAGAAATATTTAAAAAATCATAAGTAGTCAGTACTCGGTTATAGTTAAATAATTAAAAAAATGCCTCAATCCTATCTAATTCCTGAACTGTTTGCAATATTTACAATCTGTGTCATGTTTTGTGTTAATTTAGTGGATAAATATGTATTCAGTAATCCTATTATAATTTAGCCTACAGTATTCCAAAGGAAAAAAAATAATATCACAGATTATTAATATTGTATTTCTCCAGTGATATAGACTTTAGGTCAAGATGTGTAATTAATAGATGTTTTTAAATCTCACATTAACAGTTGTAATTTAATTTTGATAACTAGTAGTGATTGTATTCTAGAATTCATAAAAAAGCAGTGGAACAGGTTTTATCCAATTTTTATTATTGTTTTTGTGCAACTGCAAAAAAGACCAAAGACGTTGCAATCATTGTTGAAAATGTAAGGTCCAAATACAGTCAAGATTCTGAGAATTTGTTAATTTTACAGGTATTTAGAGACTTTGTGAACACAGCGATAAATAAGATATTTAACCTAAATAATAAAGTGTACCTCACATTATTGGAATTCTTTATAAATATCAATAGTAATGCAATGAAGAATAAATATTTGTCACAAATTTATAAAATTAAGTTAGATTTCACATATTTAGACAATTCCTATTGGGACTATTTCTCAAAAGTTAATAATGAAGACTTCGGTGAAGAATACAAGAAAATAATATTAAAATCTAGACATAAAACCCCATCTTCATTATACTGAAAAATGTTCACTTGGAAATTATTATACAAAGCTTTTGTCACTCCTAACAAAATTACAGTTATGTGTAAATCAAATGGAATTAAATGCTGGAGATGTGATTCTGAAATAATAGCTGATTGGATGCATATGGTATATTAATGTGAAGTATCTCCCTTTTTTGGAAAGAAATTAATAATGTCATTCAAGCTCTATGGTCAGATAGAGGTACTGTTTCTAAACCTTTAGTTTTATTTAATGCTCCAGTTCCTGAGATCATTCGAAAAACCCAAGTGCCTTTTCTTTGGTACATTCTTGCTATAGCCAGAAAAGTAATTAATAAAACTTAGAAAAGTATTCGAAAAACCCAAGTGCCTTTTCTTTGGTACATTCTTGCTATAGCCAGAAAAGTAATTAATAAAACTTAGAAAAGTAAAGTTATCCCCTCTAGTGTTGAATTTGTTAGTATGGCAAAAATTGTTTGAAGTAAGGAAGTGTATACTATAAAGATGAGAACTTCTAGTATTACACATTCATATAAATCTTTAAACTTAAAGACTTGCTTGAAAAATATTAATTGTTGTTGATATGTATGATCAGCTATGGAGCTATGTAAATAGTTATTTGCTTATATTATAACTGATTTGTTTATCTTTTGTTTTAAAACCAAATATGAAAAAATAAAAAAAGAACTAGCAATCGATCTGTACTGATATGCATGAGAACTGATAAATTAAGTAAGGTTGAGGGGATATTCAGAAATGATTGCAGTTGGGTGTTTTATTCCATGTTTCATGGAAGGAAATGTAGGTAGACATACAGTTGAACTGTTATTGAACTTAATTGAATAACATTTAGTTTAGGTCCATATCTAGCTTCATTCTGTGAAACACAAACAGTTTAATAAAGCACCTGGTCATGTTAAGTAGAATTTTACCAATGCTATTCATTTTTGAATACCACCATAATTGTTTAGTTAATTGAATGTTTTCTGACCACAATGTGCAAATAATTGAAATTGTATCCAAAACTATATTATTATACTAAAATCATATAAATGTATTGACAGTCAGTTTTAAACTTAAATGCTGTCAATTTTATATATTTCCCAATTGGGAAAATTTTCCAAAGAAATTTAGTTTATTTTACTGAGCCTCATATTATAGTCTTTATTTGTGACTTAAATATTTGGATAGTTGGCTCAGTTTAAATAACTGCAATAATAAGATGGTACAGATGATTGATATGATAATATATTTTATATAGTTCAGAAAAACACTGAAGTAGCATTTGACTCATTTACTAATATAGATTTTAAGTATTTTAATAACTTCAAATATGTTTTGCATTTTTGAAGATATAAGCTAATGCTCTGAGCTAACCAGTATTTATGAATGATGTGGTCTGTTTTCATAAGTGTGGTTCCTTCTAAAAACTTAAAACTAATATAATACATTAAACCTAATTTCTAGCATGTTTAATGCTACTAGAGCTTTATGTAAATTCCACTGTAAAGTAGACTGCAAATGTGGAAAAATCCATTTTTAAATGTTGATTAGTTATATACAAATTATTTGAAGAATTTCAGCATGTTTTAATATTTATATGCCGTAGAAACATATATATGTATGTATATATATATATATATATATATATATATATATATATCACTTTCTCTAAGGTTTAGAGTGTGATTTGATACTTTAAGTGTTTTATTACTCATAACATCTTATGTATTATTTTCCATTTTGCAGTGTGATTTGTGTCCAACCAGTGAACTAT